>NC_057402.1:20937233-20996632 GCF_019320065.1 Cervus canadensis | reverse complement strand
CCATAGGCCCGAGCTGGGGCTGCTCAGCTGGCTTCTCCGCAGGCGCCAGGAATGGGGCGGAGCCCTCCTGGGTCTGGGGCAGGCGTCCTGCTCCGGCTTTAGGTCACAGCGCAGGCGCAGCATCTCTGCAGACGCCCTGCCGCCGCCATCTTGAACTGAGTCCCGTGGCTGGTCCTCGGCAGGCGTTTGGCTGTGTCAGCTGCCGCCTGCGGACTTGGGAACTCTGGTTTGAAGGGCTGGATGCGAGGCCCCTGTGTGGCCCTCTATGAACAAGTGAAACGCATCGCAAAGAAAAACAAAAAGGTTAGCCTGTGTTTTATTACCCGGATTCTACTTTAATTTCCCAGGAATTGCTAATGGTCTGTCTTTGCTGATGACAAATGTAGATATGATTCAAAAAATAAGACAGATAATTTTTGGAGAATAATGAAGGGAAGAGATGGTGTGACTGAATTAGTATCTAATCTGCCAGAGTAAAAAGCCAATAGTAGTAGTAGTGCTCAGTCATGTCCGATTCTTTGTGACCCCACGGACTGTAGCCCGCCAGGCTCCTCTGTCCATGGGATTTTCCAGGCAAGAATACTGGAGTGGATTGCCAGTTCCTTCTCCAGGGGATCTTCCTGACCCAGGGATCGAACCAGAGTCACCTGCGTTGGCAGGTGGATTCTTTACTACTAGAGCCACCTGGAAATCCCAGCTGGCTCAAGTAATAGGATTTTTTTTTTTTTTTAAAGAGGATTATATCATATATTATTTGGAAGTATGGAGGCAAATTGGAGAAGAAACGAAAAGAATTCTGAGACATTGCTTCTGAGGAAAAGGATGAGGAGGATAAGAGGAAGAGAGACTTGTTTCGGTTATAAGCCTTTTAGTCCTATTTACGTTTTAACTATTTGCATGCAATTTTTAACAGAGTAAAGAACAAAACAAAACAGAAAACCCCCACAGCCACCAAGGAACCCCAACTTTCAGAGCAAACTGAAGCCTTGTTGGGCTTCACCCAGCAGACGGACCAGCCACCTCACCATGGGCTCTGTCCTCCCTCCGACTCCCCACTCATTGCCTATAGAATAGGGATCCTTCCAGTTTTCTCAAACCCAGAACCAGGTGCACTGATCATAGGATGTGAAGGTTGAAAATGCCCATTAGAGATCACTCTTTGCATTTTTTCCCTGATTTACCGCGGAGGGAATCAAGGGAATCAAGACTGTTGGTGAGAGAGTGGCTGGCCCAAAGGCGCTGCTCCCTTTTCCTGTCTGAACTGGAGCTTGGGTCTCCCGACCAGGTGCCACTGCTACAGTGTTCCCTCCTTCGAGTTAATTCTGGCCTGTGTGAACATTCTCTCCTTGCTGCTGATTTTATCAGCGTCTTGCTTTTCCAATTGCTCTCTTAACCTCTGTTCTATTTTGAGCTCAATTAGATTTACTTTCAGGGGTGTTTGGGCTGTTGTGGGGGTGGGAGGAGTCCTGAGGAATTTACCCTGCCCTCTGCTGCCCTCTGCTGGCTGCAGATGGTGTTTACTGTTCGCCCTTTAGATCTGAGTTCCACCAGCCTCATAATGAAATAGTTATTTTTAGCACTTTGGGCTCTAGCTCAGTGAAGAAAATCTTTTCTTTCAGGGAAATAATGTGCCCTCTGACCTGTGCCAGTCTGTGTTGCCCAGTCCAGTTGTTCTAAGCTTCCTTACTTCTTTAACTGTGATCTTTGAAATAATAGTGTACACATTGCCTAGGAGATTGTTAGAAATGCAGAATCTTGGACCTCACTGAACATTTACTGAAGAAGAATCTGCAGTTTAATCTGAAGTGATTCATGTGCACATGAACTCTGGAGAAGCACTGCTCTAGATCAAACTCAACTAGTCTTCAGGAAAAAATTGAGATCAATCTTGTGTTGGTGCAGTGCCTACTAAGTTGCCTCATGTTCATGAGTCATGTTCAACCTCAGGTTGCTTCATGAGTCATGTTTGACTCTTTGTGATCCCATGGACTCTAGCCCACCAGGCTCCTCTGTCCATGGAATTCTCCAGGCAAGAATACTGGAGTGGGTTGCCACTTCCTTCTCCAGGGGATCTTCCCGATCTAGGGATTGAACCCATGTTTCCTGTGTCTCCTGTATTGGCAAGTGGATTCTTTACCATTAGTGCCACCGAGATAAATCTTACTGCTTGGCAATTATCTCTGATCACTCTAATACCTTTTCCAGTCCTGTTACCTGGTGATAATCAATTCTTGCCCAGATACATTTTTCTGCTCTGTTTATGCCAGAACAACTGCCTACAATAACAGAGAGGAGAAAGTAGCATAATTTGTGTTCTAAGCTTTAAAATTCACTAAATTAAAATTAGTCCATTAAATCAAATGGTAGAAAGGCAGAGCACATGGATTGTGCTAGAGTATTTTAATCCTTCTGCATATTTTCTCCTTTCCTCTCACTGTTATTAATAAAAATGTCATATTTTGGCTCTGAAGATAGACTAAAATTATTCAACAAGTTTTTAAAAGCTCTATCTTGGTTATAATTTATAAAATCTCTGTGTATAGCTGAATTAGGAAACATTAATCTGGGGGGTTTTCAGAATGCCAGAAACAGAACATGTTATTAACTGAAGTCTCTCCCATGTTCTCCTGCACAACTTCGTTCGTTCGCAGGTATTCAGTCAGCAGACATTTAGCTGACGTCTAGCGAGCACTCACTATGAGTCTGACACTGTGTTGGTGCTGAGACTTTATGGCAGGTATGGTTCTTGCTTTCATGGATCTTCCAGTCTAAGTCAAGCCATTAAAGACATTGCTGCTGCTGCTGCTAAGTCACGTCAGTCGTGTCCGACTCTGTGTGATCCCATAGATGGCAGCCCATCAGGCTCCCCCGTCCCTGGGATTCTCCAGGCAAGAACACATTTCCTTCTCCAATGCATGAAAGTGAAAAGTGAAAGTGAAGTCGCTCAGTCGTGTCTGACTCTTGGCGACCCCATGGACCGCAGCCTACCAGGCTCTTCCGTCCATGGGATTTTCCAGGCAAGAGTACTGGAGTGGGGTGCCATGGCCTTCTCCAATTAAAGACTTTAGGATTTAATAAAATTGTATCAAGTGCTGAAAGAGAATGTTAGGGTGATGGAAGATAGGCTGGTTGGTGTCCATGAAATGAATGACACTTAATGGATTTTGGAGTTGGTGAAGAGTAGAGGTAAGAGCATTTTAGGGGAGCAGGAGCAGGGTGGGAGCACTAGGAAGGTGACCGTGGCTCTAGCACAAGGATGGAGGTAAAGTCTCCTGAGAGGGGACCTGTGATGTATATGCAGGTCAGATCTGCAGGGCTTCATAGGACCTGGAACTTAGCTGGGGATTTATCATTAGAACAGTGGGAGACACTGGGGAGTTAAACTCAGGGGAATCACATGATATGATCTTCTTGTTCTCCCCAGCGTGCTGTTGTTTATATAGACTGAAGCTGACCTTGGATCTCTGGGCCATGGCACATTTTGGGGAGGACACGTCTTTGGGTTGAGTGCAGGCGCTGTGTCCTTGGGATGGCTCGTCACAGTCTTTCCTTCTCCATGTCTGAGTGTGTGAGGACTCAGGGAGTAGACTGCTCTGACCCAGGTTCTAGGATAGCGTTTCCCACTGCATCGGTGAGATGGGCAGGAGACCCCGTCTCCTCCTTCCACACCCTTCCTATACCCTGTGTCTGTCTGTTTCTGTCAACTCCCTGAAATAGGTCCTTGCTTTTTCTCTCCTAGCCAGCTCTCTGCTCCAAAGTGTCATAGCCTCTCTGAAGTTTTTCTCCCCATGATATATTCTGACTCCGTATGAAGTGATGCTTTTTCTTTGAAAATAAGCCTCCAGTGTTTCAAGGTTAAGGATATCTTTCTTTAGGGTTAAAGCAGGCACTGATGTCAGTTCATCCCTGGATATAATCACTGGAAAGGGAAATTCAAAAGCAGAGTTCTACTTTGGCAAGAAGTGTCTCAGAAGACACATTTTGCTCAAAAAGATTTCCTTCCGGAGGAAGTACTTACACTGTTCTAGAAGGAGCAGGTGGATTGTTTAGAATCTCTGAAAACTTAGTAGGAGGCATTTATAATTTTATAGCTTTCAGCAGAGTAAGAAGAAAGATACTTTTGTACTGGAATATAATTGCTTTACAAAGTTGTATTAGTGATAATGTTAGTCTATTATTGAAAAATTGTTGAATGAAATACACTGTCTAAGGTTTCTTAACAGAACTATCTATTTTACATAAATCATATTTCATACAGTACTTTAAAAAATATTTATTTATTTTTGGCTGTGCTGGGTCTTCCTTGCTGCATAGGTTTTTCTCTAGTTGTGGCGAGCAGACTGCTCATTGCAGTGGCTTCTCTTGTTGTGGAACATGGGTCCTAGGGTATATGGACTCAGGAGTTGTGGCTCTAGAGCATGGGCTTAATAGTAGTGGCACGTGGGCTTAGTTGTTCCACGGCACGTGGAATCTTCCCAGACCAGAGATCAAACCTGTGTCTCCTGCATTGGCAGGTGGATTCTTTACCATCGAGTCACCAGGGAACATAAAGTACTTAATGTCTGTCTTTGTCATAAGTTCCATGGACAGTCAAGCCCATGGGCCATATTAACTGGCCATATTAATTGAGTTCACAGCTGAGGGTAGCAGATGTAGTCTTCAGAAATGTCCCAGGAAGCCCAGGAAAACCAGTGTTAGTGCAAGAACCAAAGTGGGTATGTGGTTTTGAAAAGAAGTTTCTCTAAACTCACACTGAGCACTGCCCTGGCCACACTAGCACTGATTGCATTGGGCTGAAGCCAAGAATCTGATTTTGCAGTCTTAGTGTGCTACCAGTATTTCAAAGGAAGCTGTAAAATCCTCAGTCCTGGCCAGTTGTACACTGATTTGTATATTTCTATTTGTGCCAACATAAGCTCATGCCATATAACACACTGAAGGATTCTGTTGCAAAATCATACAATAACGGGTTGTAATGCCAAGAATTCTGAGCATCCACTGGGTGTCCAGTCTCTTCTAGAACTTTGTATGAGCCCTCTTTGCAGGTAGAGTTTGAGGGTGATTTACCCCTCTGCCAAAGCCTATTCAAGTCACATTCTAGGAAATAAAAAATGCCACTTCCCAAGGAGCTGTCATTTCTCTCCCTGTTTCCTCTTTCCCCATCAGTCTTCCTTGAACAAGACCAGCAAACACAGGAGCGGGTGTGTGGATACAAACCACGTCCTGAGGATCAGCATTTACCAGATGAAGTTCAAGAAGGGAGACCAGTGCTGAGGTGCCATCAAAATCAGTAAGGGCATGTCTAGTGGAACAGAAGGGTCCTTGCAGCAGACATCTAAGGGCTCTCACACTTTCACTTCTCGGGAAAGATAATAAATACCATAAAATGTGTGATTTTCTTTAGATCGTCTGGATGATTCTCTTCTGTGTGGTTTCTCTCTGTGCCTTTTGTGTGCGTGTGTGTTGCTTTGGGTTTCTGTGTACAGGAGAAAAATGTGTTTTTGTTACGACTGGTGGTAAAGGTCAAGCAGGCTGGAGGTCTTTGCCTTTCCTTCAGTCGTCTCTTCTTTACTGCAGAGTATTTCTGGTGGGGGCAGGAGTTTTGCAGAATGAACAAAACTGGGTGAGCTTAAAAAGAAAACCAGGGACAAAGAAAGGGGCTACATTGAGTGTGTTTAAAATGTCCTATTTTCTGAAGAGGTGCATATAACAAACTAACCTCTGAGAGTCACATTCACATGTTCATTCATTAAATGCCCAGAGCTGGAAAAAATGTGCAGAATTACTTGGCCTATTTCTCACTCTACCCTTGTTCTGGTTGGGCTTAGGAACTTAGACTGTTCCAGTGAAGGAGGAAAGAAAGGGAAGTGAGAGAGAGAATCATATTTAGAATGACAGCATTAAATTTGAAGAGACTAAGTAAACTTAAGTGCAAATAAAAGCTCAAAAATTAAAATGACAACAGTTTTAGAAAAAGAAATGTAAAATTCTGTATATCTCAGTATGTAATCTATGAAATTTATATCTGCTTAGTCATTAAACTTCCCTTGTGACTCAGCTGGTAAAGAATCCGCCTGCAAAACAGGGACCTGGGTTCGATCCCTGGGTTGGGAAGATCCCCTGGAGAAGGGAAAGGCTACCCACTCCAGTATTCTGGCCTGGAGAATTCCATGGGCTGTATAGCTGTAACGTCCATGGGGTCACAAAGAGTTGTACAAGTGAGTGACTTTCAGTCATTAAACAGAGCACAGAGCCACATCTATGTCACAGAAGTCCTCAGGAACACTTCTGTGTGTGGAACTGAAAAACCATCCTAGAGAGTTTCCCAAAACAAAATTGTCTCCCAAGGTAACAAATATTTACCTTCAGGGGACTTACCTGTCGGGCCAGTGGTTAAGATGTTGGTTTTCAGTGCAAAGGCTGTGGGTTTGATCTCTGGTTGGGGAACTAAAATCCCACACGCTACGCATGGGGGCTTTACCTTCAGAAAAGTGAAGGCTAGCAGGTCCTCATCAGTTGCTCCCTTGCTAAAAAAAAAAAAAAAAAAATTCATCGTCTGGCATCGTCCAGTTTTGTAATGCCTAAATCTGATATTTATTAAATGTGTACCTGGTATTGAATAGCTATAAATTTAAATGTGGTACATCTTGCCCAGGAAGAGTTTGCATTCTAGTCAAAGAAATAAAATACATACATATTCGGTAAATAATTAAGGGATAGGACAGGATATGATGAAGTCTCATTGTGGTACAAGTGAATAATAGTGACATTTATTAAGCACCTACTGTGTATGACAGAGGATGAGATGGTTGGATGGCATCACCGAGTCAATGGACATGAGTTTGAACAAACTCTGGGTGATAGTGAAGGACACGGAAGCCTGGTGTGCTGCAGTCCATGGGGTTGCAAAGAGTCGGACATGACTGAGTGACTGAACAACAAATGGACTAGATTCTATACTGGTTACTCTATATCTGTTAACTCATTTATCCTTGTAGCAATTCTCTGGGTGGGTAGGAGCGTTATTATCTTCATTTTCAGAAAAGGCAATGGGAACACAGAAGATTTCCACCATCACCAGACTCTAAGTGACTGAACTAAGGAAACTCACAGTCTGGGTCCTATGTTCCCCCTCTAACCTCTGAGTTTTTCTGCCTCCCAAAGTGAGAAGGAAGGAGAACAAGGGCCAGCACCATCTGGGTAGATTTTTGGTAAAAGCATGGTTTGAACTGGGTCCAGAAATACTAGCAGGCTCATGTGAGTTGCCAGAAACAGGCTGGAAGGACCTTCCAGCTAGGGGAACAGCGTGAACATGAGCCGGTGCCAGGCAGGCTACGTGGAGGGACAGAGAGAAGCCATGCTCACTTGGAGCCAACATATTTCTTTGGAAAAAGAAGGGGCTCAGGGGAACAGTTCACTTCTAGCTCAGTCACTTACTTGTTTGATCAGCTTCTCTAAGGAGCAGTTTCTTCATCTGTCTAATGGAAGGAAATCAGTCCTCTCATCACTATTGCTAATAACTAACATCTCTACTATAATATCTCTGTTACTAACAACTCATCTCTACTCTAATATCTCTATTACTACAATATCTCTGTTAGTAGTAGAGATATTGTACACATAGTCTCTAGTACAGAAACTGTCACATTATAGGTACACAATAAAAGTAAGCTATTGTATTATTTTAAAAGCTGTGTTAGCAGAAATGGGAACAAGATACAGAGACGGGATTGGATGGTGGAAGGCTTTGCAAACAGACATGTCATAGTAGCAACTTGGGAAGTGAGATCACAAGTTTTCGTGTTTTTCAAACAGGGTTAGGGACTCACTAATGGGCAGTGGCCAATTACAGTGGACAGCAATGAACTTGTTTTATTTTTGGATGAAATAGACCATGGGTTGATATTTCAGAGAGCACCAAGGGTATTTAGAAATTGTTTTGTAATTCTCTTGATTTGGTTTATGTATATTTTTGTGTATTTATGTGTGCACGCGCTGGGTCACAATATCAAAATTATTTTGTACTGTGGGTCGAGCTTGAAAAAAAAAGGTTTAAAAGCCACTGCTTTAGGTGGTGCCTTCCTCTGCTAATTCCAGATGTCCTGATAGATAATAGCTTGCCAACAAGACCCAGAGCAATTTCGAAATGCTTGACACTGTAGTTAAGCGCAGATTTAAGTCCTCGGCAGAATGAGGCTACGTGGAGAGTTTATCTTGGCTTTATCCCGTGTGGCTGCAGAGGCACCAAACTGGCCAAACAATGTGAGGAGAGAGGAGTTCCTTGGTAAGAGTCACCCTTTACTGCTTTTGACCTCAAGAAGCGATGTGGTGAAACTTGTTCTGAACCTGGCTAACAACTTTTATGAGTCTTTTGGAAAATTTGTGTCAGTCGCAAACCTCCTAAAGAAAAAAAAAAAAAGCGTGGGAAATGATCATTCTTACAGAAGTACTGTTTTCAATTTTGTTAAAAATATTTTTTTTTCCAAAATGTCTTTTTTCCTCACCAGCAGTACCTTCTCACCTAACCACTTGATAGGTTAGGAAATCCTACAGACCCAACTCAGTGGACATGAGCAAACTCTGGGAGATAGTGAAGGATGGGGAAGCCTGGCGGGCTGTAGTCCATGGAGTTGCAAAGAGTCAGACACGGCTGAGCAACTGAATGACCACAAGAGGCAAGGGCAGGTTCTTCTTGAATTTCTGTCAATGGCAGTCTTAAAGACAAAAACAGCAATGACAAAAAACCAGGTAAAGGGTGGAAAGCTGGAGGCAGGGGGGAATGTAAAAGATGGTTAATGATTACTAGTTAACGATGTCAGCCTAAAAGAATGCTGTCCTAAATAGCTTCACAACTGAGATTCCTCTCTGCTTCCTACCACACAGGATGTCTTTCTGTCCCCACAGCCCCAGTGTGCCCTGCCCTGACCTCTCTAAGGGCGGCAGGGACTTTGACCCAGCTTCTTACTGGTGCCTCCCTGAAGTTATGTGCTGTGCTAAAAGGAGAAATTATTCTTGTCTTCCAATTATTCTTGCGCTCCAGGAAGTCACTCTGGCATCTTCCCTCTAGTTTCATTTTCCTACCTTGCTGCTGTGCTTGTCCATCAAAGACCATTCCCTTTCCTCCAGTGCAGTGACTTGAGACATTGCCCCCCCACACCCTGTGTCTTTACTTTATAATATATATTCTTCCCTAGGGCTCTCTAGTAATTATTTTGACCTTAGAATTTTCTGGAGGAGAGTGAATATCTCTCAAGCTCCACTTCTACTTACCTAACTGATCCTATTCTTCTTTTGCTTAAGGCCAGGAAATTGCCTCTTCACAGTTTGTCTCTTGACAATCTTTTTTTTTCCACTAAAATTATGCAAAACAACTCTGCTTCTAGAACAACTTTCTACTTCCTGAATGTCTAACCTCATTTCCCCTTCTGAGATATTTTCTAATACTTCTTGTTAAAACAGCAAAAATGTAGACTGGATTCCCAAGACTCCAGCTACACCCACTGATGTCACAAGAGAAAAGGACAGTTAAGGACATGAGATGCTAAATTCTATAATGACCTGGGCTCCAAGAAGTCTGAACATTTTCAGGTACCTATTGGGTTGGCCAACAAGTTCATTTGGGTTTTTCTGAAAAACTCAGATGAATTCGTTGGCTGACCCAATACTTAGCTATTTGACACTAGCCTCTTTCTTTTGCATTTCTTGATCATGAAATCATTTTGTGTGAGTGGTGGTATGAGGTGAAACATTCCTTGGTGAAAGATATTTATCTTCTAACTTCTCTAAATATTGATTTGTTGCACATTCAAAATATTTTGACTCCCTGATTTGAAGATGATAAGAAAACAACATGTGGTTTTCTCCAATCTGTATATTTTCATAAAAGGAGTACAACCTATGAGAATAACATACTGTAAAGCTAGAAAATAACAGAATGAAACTGTCATCTTTCTCTTCTACTATTGTGATTTTAAACCAGGAAAAATGAGAGGATTTAACATCCTTCTGAAAAAAACAAAAAAAAAACAAAAAAAAACAAAAACATCCTTCTGAGGGATTTCTCATTCTTTTCTCACAGCCAGTGCTGGAGTCCTTCTCTCTGGATTTATTATCATATCCACCATCACTTATTGAATGTCCAAGGGGGCCCATGTCCTGCTAGGGACTCTATATATTCATCCCAACAAATTGAAAGATAGAGATTACTTATCAACATTTTTCTAATGAGGAGAAGCTCAGAGAGGTTAAATGGCCTCTTTTGTGCCAAGAGCTAGCTTGTAAGCCAAGGAGTAGAACGTAGCTCAGCACCTTGGTCTTCAAAGCCAAGACCTTACCCATCATTTATGAATGCTTACTTTGCCACTTTTGCATTTTCAGTATCTAAAATCTGCACCGTCCAGGATTGTAACCACTAGCCACCTGTGGTGTCTATTACATACTTCAAATGTGGCTAGTCCAAAATGAGATGGTGTATTTCACAAACCTAGTATGTAAAATGGATGTATTGTCTCATTAATATAATTTTTGAATTATAGATTACATATTGAAATGCTAGCAGTTTATGTATATTGTGCTAAATGTAGCTTATTATTACTGTTTTAAGCATATTATTATGCTTAAATAATAAGTTCACTTATTTCTTTTAAACTTTATGAAAATTTAAAATTACACTCAGAGCTTGCATTACATTTCTGTCAGACAAAGTTGATCTCAGTAGAAGCTGAGAGAATTGATAAAGTTTACTGTCCTCCATGTTTCCTCATCACAAAGCTGGCTTTGTTGATGATGGTTGTGTGCCAGGCTGGTGAACGTGGCAGGGGCTACTCCTCTGCACTTGCAGGGGCGTGAAGTTCGTTCTCTGCTCAGGGTGAGCCCTTTAATGGTCCCTGCCAAGGTTCATTCCTTCAGCTCAAGGTCAGCGGGATGTGTTGGCTCACACACAGATGTCCCATTTTCTTGGCTGGCTGTGTGCCAGGCTGTCTGTCTGCTACTGTTTTACACTGCCTCTCAGTCACCAAAGTCAACATTACCTTGTTCCCTGCAGATCGTTGGGAGACAGTCCATGGGGAGCTTTTGGCTTTAAAAGGCTAAAGGTCTATGAATCTTTAGAAGTGGTTCCAGAAGTCCCAGGTGAGCACTGTGGTTTGGGTAAAGATGGAAATATTTTCTATTACCCATCCAAATTGCACACAGACATCTGACCCACCCTACCATGCATCCTAATTACCCACTGGCTTGACTGAAAGTTGACATTATACATGTTGTCTTACATATTTTGAGTACAATTTTCAGACCCTCAAACAAATTCTGTGTTATGACTTTCTTTGAATGACGAGTAAAGAAGAAAATTTGAAAGTAATGTGTTATTTTACTGATCAAGTTGGTGACTACCTGTGTCAAATCTTTTTTTTTTTTTTTTAGAATTTAAACCAAATGAAACTGTATCATATGTACTTAATCCATTTTGTTGGACATTTATTTATTCATTCATTAATATAGCATTCACTGTGTGGTAGGTACCCAGATGATACATGTTCCTTCCCCTCAAAGTACTCTTGAAGACACACCAGCAGAAGGACTTAATATTAGCCTGAATGTAGATTTGTATTGGGCAGGGTGGGGGTGGGTGGTACCAACAGAGTGCTTTTGGAGTTTAGTGGGGAAGGACTTTTGCTCCAGAATGACTAGGGGAAACCTTAAAAAAAGGAGATATATAATTTGGGCTGAATTTTGAGAGATCAAGAGTTCAAGAAAAAAACAAAACAATCTTTCAGTAAAGGAGAGAGGTTGATGTCTGAGTAGGTGGGAGCAGGAGCTGAGGTCAGGAAGGTAGGTGGGGTCAGTTTACATTCAGCTCTTCAGTGGTAGGCTGAGGAGTGTCTCCATCTCTTAATCTCCTCATGTTTCTCCATAAATGATGTTAGGGAAAACAAAGTAAACAAATGTTAAGAAACATATACCAATGAAATAACAAAATGTAAATAAAGGCTATCCCACTAGGGGAAATACTAATTAAAATAAGAAAACAAGAACAGATGACATAGCAGAGTAAAAACTGTTTATGAGCTTCCTTGTGGTCAAATGGAAAAGGAAGTTAAGGTTGATGTAATTATTATTGTCTGCAAGGAAAAAGCTTTTCCTGCCCCCAAATTTAAAAAGACATTTTTGACCTGGGCTGAATTTAGTGTCTAGAAAAGTCCTCAATTGAATAGATTTATTTTTAGTGTCCCTCATAAAATCAGAGGGAAACCACGCTGTCGATCGGTGCTTTTCATGGTGCAGTGTGCTCAGTCACCTGAGGAGCTTCTCAAAATGTAGGTCCTGAATCAGTAAGTCTGGGGCTGGCCTGATATCCTGCATTTGTAATAAGCTTCTGCTGCCGCTGCCATCTGCAGAGTACAATGTGAGTAGGATCAGCTACTGTAAAAGTGTACGAAAGCAGAGAATTATAAAAAAAAAAAAATCATGCATATGATATTCATTTTATTATAAGGAAAGGTACAGTTTCTGAGATGTATTTTGATGTAGATCCTGGGCCTTTACAATCCGATCTGAAGGAGGAATGCTTCAAATTTTGGATATCTCCGCCCCCTCCACCTTTTTTTTAACAGTTATCTCATACCAATTTTTAGCACCTAATTTTCTGATGTATCTGAAGCAATCAACCAAGTTTTCATAGGAACAACTAATCTCTTTTCACCTACCTTTTGATTACTTTATATAATACAAATCATGAATTATAACAACAAAAATAGTATAAATAGGTTTGAGGAAAAAACACAACTGAGTCTGGGCAAGCAAATAACCGGGGAAGACAGAAATGCATGGATTTGTTAGCTGCTAGTATTCAGCTGGCCCTGGGCTTTTCTCAGTTCATTTTCAGAGAGAATCAGGAACAGCTGTTAACCAGTTAGCCGGATAAGTGGAGGTCAGCTCGAGTGACTTCAGGAAAGCAGAGGCCAAGAATTCAGTTCTCAGATAATTAGGCTGGAGAGAATATATAAAGGCCTGGATGGGCAGCGTGTCCTCCAACAATATTCCTTCATTGTTTAATCTTGACCCCATGATGTTGGACGGCAGCTGATTCAATACAGTGCTCTCTCGCAAGGCCTGGCAGGAGGCACAATCCTGGGAATCTTTTTTTTTTTTTTTATTCAGAGTAGAGTTCAGGGAATGGTAGCTACTGACTGAATGGTTCTGGAAAGGCCCAGGTCATCTGAAACAAGCCAGTTCACGAGGATGTTTGGTCCATAGCACTTCTGGTCTCCACCACTGACAGGGCTCCCTGAGGACTCAGTCGAAGCTTTGCTTCAATCCTGACCAATGGCCCATGAGAGACAGAAGAGGATAAAACATTTTCAGCTCATAAAATACAGAGGATCGATGCCCGGTATGTATAAAGAGCTCCTACAAATAGATAAGAAGAAATCAGATCCAACTGCCAAAGGGAAAAACGTATTTGAACAGGTAATTGACTTCACAAGGTCTCAGGGAATGTAGATTAAAATGAGCTCTTGGATTAACAAAAATTTGAAAGTCTTACAATGGGCAGTGTTAGCAAGGGTGCGGGTTAGTGGGCACACATACAGTATTGTGATTATGTAAATTGATAACATCTTTTTGAAGGGTGATCTCAACAGTGTTCATTCAAAAAATGTTTTGAGTGTCTCTACAGTGCCAGCAATGCTCTATAGACTGGGTATATACCAGTAAAAAAAGGAAGTTCTGTCTCATAAAGCTTATCTTTTAGTGGAGGGAGATAGTAAACAAATAAATATGTGTCTGGGTTGATAAAAGCTGAGAAGAAAATAAAGTAAGGGATGAGAATGACAGAGGTGGGGAGGTTGCTGTTTTATAAAGATGGCCAGGAACACCCTCAGACAAGGTGACATTTCACTATTTGCATCTCTTAGAAGAATGACATAGCAATATGCATAGACGTTGAAAGAGCTTCAAGACCTATTGTTTATTGTAGAGCTATATCATGGGTATAATTCCTTTATGTTAGAAAGGTGTGTGTGTGTGTGTGTGTAAAAAAGAAGAGAGAGAAGACGGGAAGATGGTGGCTAGGTCTTACAGAAGGAGGTACAATTTGGAACCACAGTTTATACTTGGGCACCCCTACCCCCTTGTGGTGAGGCCTTGGACCCCTTAACCTTTCTAGGAATCAGTCTCCTTATCTGCAAAATGGTACTACTTCTCAGAGTAGTTGTGAATGATGAATGAGTTGATACACAGGCAGTGTTCAGAACATAGCACATAGCTTACTTAGTGCTTAGTAAATATTAGGTATTAAAAGGTTCCTCAGTTCCACAAAGTTGAGGATGACTTCACACAAGGCAGGCAGCCATCAGCAGAAGGTGGGACCCTTTGACTTGCTCTTTAGCATCTTGCCATTTCTCAGATATCTGTGAAGTCTGAAAAATTCGGTTATTAATCAGGGTACAAAGGACTGACTGATGTGTGGTCTAGAGGTCAGGGAGCAAGCGTGAGACATGATGGAGTCTGATACAATGGAGCTCAGAGCTGGCTCCACCACTTAATAGCTTTCACCTTTGTCGGTTGAAAAATAAATAGGTCTCCAGACTCCCACGGGAGTGCTGTTTGCACTTATGGAGAGTGGGAAAACAATGGGCAGGCTCTCTCTGCTTTGTTGACATTTGCCTTAATAAGCTATAATATTGGTCCTCAGAAAATCAAGAGGTTTAGGTGGCTTTCCAGATTTCTAGGAAATATAAGGTTGCACACCTGAAAGTGAGTCATTAGCTTTAAAATAAATGACTAGACATTTAAGTTTCCAGAAAAGCAAGTTGCAGACTCTGCTCATTGCATTCCTTTGATTTCGAATGGCAGAAGTGGGTGACACATTTAATATAGCTGAGGACAAATGTTAAGGGACCCGGCCTGAACTTCTGTTGAGGAAGAAGGAACCCAGATTCCCCAGTATCCCACTGGACACCACTTTTCTCATTGCTTCCTCCATAGTCTCTCCCTTTATCTTCCAGAGTAATGTTGCCAAGTAAGTCGAGGTATAGAATGACCCAGCCAGGGTCCCTGTGCATTAAGAGCTTTGGGACAAAGCCAGACACATTTATAGGACTCTGTCAGCCAGCCCAGGTCCTGACCTACCAGACCCCCTTGTGGAGTCCATAAGTGCTCACATGCTCTTTGTCAAGACAGCCTCAGCAGGGTCTCTCTCCCCCTTTAACCCTTCTCTTCTTTCTGTCTTCTATTTATTTCCTTCTCTTCATTCAGTTCTTCTCTACCCCCTGTTCTGTTCATCCCTATATAATTTCTCATCTTGTTACTCATGGGGCATTGTTGCCAACACTGCATCCAATTTTAAATTAGTTTTAATATCATGTGCTCAGACTTCGCAGTTGGCACTAGTGATAAAGTGGAACCTGCCTGCCAGTGCAGAAGACATAAGAGATGTGGGTTCAATCCCTGGGGGGGGAAGATTCCCTGGAGATGGTGATGGCAACCCACTCCAGTATTCTTGCCTGGAGAATCCCATGGAACCTGGCGGGCTACAGTCCATAGGGTCGCAAAGAGTTGGACATGACTGAAGCGACTTAGCATGCAGCACATGTGCTCAAAATAGTCACAGCCCACAGATGTTGTCTCAGTTGGAAAAAGTTGTCATTTACCGTACTAGAGCAGGCTTGATCAGATTTCCACATCCTCATCTTTTTAGGTGCGCCATAGTGTCTTTGAGTGGAGGAGGGCATGGCAACCTACTCCAGTATTTCTTCCTGGAGAATTCCATAGGCAGAGGAGCCTGGCAGGCTATAGTCCATAGGGTCGCACAGAGTCAGATGGGACAGAAGCAACTTAGCACACACACAAGTGTATTTGAGAAATAATTTGGGGGAATGAGTTATAATTTATTGGGAGAAATTAGCTTTAGCAAATACTTAAGTAATGTCATGATGGGGGACCAAGCAAGATTTGTCTCTGTCCCTGACTGTTTAAGAATTTAAGCATAAAAGCAGTAGCGTTGTTCGTACTGGATGGCAGCCCCAGAGTTAAAACGCTTCTGGTTCAGGGCCGTTTCTTCAGAGCATTCTTGGCTGATGACTGCGGTGACGAATGCTTATGTGTTCTGTTCTCGACACTTAA
Source organism: Cervus canadensis (assembly GCF_019320065.1). Taxonomy (NCBI): domain Eukaryota; kingdom Metazoa; phylum Chordata; class Mammalia; order Artiodactyla; family Cervidae; genus Cervus; species Cervus canadensis. The sequence continues at coordinate 20,980,510 of NC_057402.1, read as the reverse complement.
ATTTGCACACGGGGCATAGTGGTCAGGTTATTGAAGAGGGAACAGGAAAGCAGTGGCTTTATGAAACTCATTTATTCTCTTTATCAGGATTGCTTCATTGTTTGTCAACTCAAAATATTAGTGAGGATTTAGGGAAATAATCTCGCTCTCTAATTAGATGAAATTGGAGGCTGATTGCTGCAGCCATAAATGATCTTTGAGGTGTTACTAATTCAACTAAATCTCAGATGCCCAATTTGTGAAGCCTGTTGATGATATTATTCGAGTAAAGAAGGAGTGGGGAGATTGGGGATGATTAAGAAAATTGGTTTTGCTCACAACTTAATGATGGCACTTGAGGGTAATGTAAAAAACAATAGCAACTTCTAAAGTCAAGATGGCTTGTCCAGCAGTGACCTATTACTCAGCTACCTCCCAAGATTCAGATCATTAAGTGCTCAGCTACACAAGGAAGAAATAAATTACTAATTAGTGCTGTTAAGGCTACTGTTCGTGTCTACTGTTGAGGCTGACTTGCTGGTGTCTGCTCCATCCTGAGGCCCTGCTGGATGCCTGCCGTGCTCTCCTCACAGAGCCCCCACATTGTCTCTTTCTGGGGAGCAGTGGTATTGTGTGCATGCCTACTCAGTCGTGTCTGACTCTTTGTGACTCCATAGATGGTAGCCGCCAGGCTCCTCTGTCTGTAGAATTTTCCAGGCAAGAATATAGGAGTGGGTTGCCATTTCCTACTCCAGGGGATCTTCCCGACTCAGAGGTTGAACCTGCATCTCTTGTGTCCCCTTGATTGGCAGGCGGCTTCTTCACCACTGGGCCTCCTGGGAGCAGTGGTAGAGAGGCAAAACAGTCTCCGTGTGATGTCTCCACTTATCTGGCATCAATAACCCAAGCTACAAGGTCTTGTTATTCTCTGTCTCCATGTATATGGAGTTGTGTCGAATGAGTCACTTCAGTCGTGTCCGACTCTTTGCCACCTCATGGACTGTAGCCCACCAGGCTCCTCTGTTGTTTTCTTAGCCTTTGTTCAAAGAAATTGGCTGTCTAAGAAGTGTTGGGAAGGAAATGAGGGTATGTAGGATATGTATCCTTAGATCTGTTTCTTTGCTTTGTATAATGTCCCCAATATTTATTCTCCCAGAGAGAGGCTGGTTTTCTAGGGAGGGGTCATTCTGTATTATCAGGACAGTTCAGAGGAACTGAAAAATGCATAAGTGATCCGTTCATATATAAAAGGTAGTAAAGATCCGAGTACAAGAGGCTACATGGACCGCAGACTCTAGTCTGTCTTCTGATGACCAGGTACACTCAGAGCAATTGACAAAAGAGTATGGGGGATACTTTGGGGCTCATTTAATCAGGGCTCAGTCTGGTGAGTTAATTTTGGGGCAGCCCCACAGATCTATAGGGCTTTACCAGGGGCCTATAAGCCAGGGAAGCTGCAGGCCTTCTGCGAGTGGAACTGAGATCAGTTTTAGGAGCAGATGTGTAATAACTAGGCCTCCACTTTTATTAACAAAATCAATTCTGAAGCCTCCAGGTTTCAACTTGGCAACTCCAAAATTCTGAACTCTTGTCGATGCCATTATGATGATTTATGTGTATCTCCATGCCTTAAAAAAAATGTCTCTCTAAGGAGTGGTAGCTTTAATTAAGTTTATTTTAAAATACAAGTGTTGGCCATGCTGCTGGATAATAGAAAAAACTTCACCTACTGAGGAGGATCAGAAATGATCTTCAAGGTTATGCAGAAAGGGCCACTTAGACATTAACTGTCCAAACAGTGGCATCGCATTTCAGAGAGGACAAAAGCAGAGCTTAAGAAGATGTGTATTGCACATTGGATCCTGTTTGAAGGAGCCAAATGTCAAAGGTTACATGATTTTGGATCTTCTGAGAAATGAGGAAGATCCAATTCAAGAATATATTAAATTAAAAAAGGCAAGGTGCTAAAATTGTATATAATATGCTACCTTTTGTGTATAACCAGGGCAGAAAATAAGAATGTACATTTGATTTGCTTGTATTTGCACAAAGAAACCCTGGAAGGATGAACGAGCAACTAATAATAGTGGAGGAATGGTGTAGGTTTTGACAGGGTGGGAGCATGACTTCTTGACGATACTTTTATATTGCTTTGATTTTTTTTGGTATTTAAAAAATTCTTTTCCATTATGGTTCATTACAAGACATTGGATATATTTCCCTGTGCTACACAGTAGGACCTTGTTATTTATCCATTCTATATATTGTAGTTTGCACCTATTATTCCCAAATTTTGATTTTTATAACCCATCGATGTTTTCCTTCTTTAAGAAGAATAAATTGAAAGACAACACCATGATTAGCTGGAAAACAGCCCTTAATGAAATGTGGCTGGGAGGTTGTGAAGCATGAAAACATGACATTTGAACATAAGCCCAGCATGGTGAGGTGGTAGAGAGGTGAGTGGCCTGAGAAACAGGGGACGTGTGTTCAGGTCTCAGTCTTAATTCTAACATCACTTAACACCGGATCAGCAAATGGGCTTGCGGTATGATGCCAGTCACATTTACGGTTAAATATGAAGAGGCTGCCTGGAGTATTCTGTTGAGAAAGATTTGGAGGCCAGTAAGGAAGGTTTCTACAGTTGATGGTGTGGGAGAGGAAGGGAATGTGACAGCCTCCAGGCTTTCTATTTGTTCTTCCTGTGACTCTTTTACCTCACCTGTAAATTTGGGGACTTAGTCTTTAGTCTCCCGTAGTTCTAAAATGTTAATAATGAATGAGATACATTCCAAAAAGAAAAAAACGAAGGAGAGGTCAGGAGGGGAGCTGCTGCAGAGGACAGAGTATGTTCAGCAGGGAAAGATTGCCTTCAGTGGAATATAGGGAAAGCTAAGTTTCAGAAAAGCTCCATCCAACCCTGAGTGAACAGGCTTCTGGGACCCAGGCTGAAATGGTCTAGTATTTCCAACTCCTCAGTTTTTCAGTTGGAAAGTAGCTAGGATAAAGATGTAACACTTTCGCAGAGAATTTGCTGGAGGAGATTCTAGGAATATGACAGGCTTGAGAGCCCCCATTCCCATTTCCTACTGGAACAGATAACAACTATAGGAGGAAGTTTGAGAGAACACCTCGCCTGCCGGTGGAGAGTTGAGAGACAGAAAAGGTGAGGGCTACTCCCTCCTCAAAGCCTACAGTGAAATGAGAGATTTTTTGTGGCTTCTTCGGGGTCCAGCAAGTGGAAGCCTCTGGGTCCTCTTGAAAAGGAGCCAGCCTATTTGCTGTGTGGTTCCCAATGAACTCCCCAATCCTATTCTCTTTAAGTTGGAGAGCAACAGTTCTGAGTCCAGGGCCAGAAGCAGAGCATGAAGTCAAGTATGCTTGAGGAAGGGGACGGTCTACCCACCATCTTCAGTAAGACATCAAGCAGAGATCCCTTAACCAGAGGGCTTCCCGGTGTCATGGAGACAGAGTCCTGGAGATGATACATTTCAGTGCTCTTGATGGCAGGAGTCTGCAGAGAGAAAAAAGACCTGGAGAGCTGACCCAGAGCCCCTTGAAGATGGAGGTTTTCTTCTCCTCTCTGCTACCTGGACCCTCCTTTGCTCTGGAACCACTGGCAGAGCAGGCTGGACTCAGGCTGCTGGCTTCTGCCTGTCAAGGCAGGGAACCCTCCTCTCCTAGTTTACCAGGCTGACAAAAGCTTCTAGGTTACACTGTTCAATGCAGTAGCCACGGGCCACATGTGACTATTTAAATTAACCAAGATTACTTTAAATAACAATTTCAGTTCCTCAGTTGCAGTAACCACATATCAAGTGCACGATAGCCATTTGTGGCTACAGGTTACTGGATTGGGTAGCAGAGATTTAGAACACTTCGCTCCCCGCAGAACATTCTATCAGATGCTGCTCTAGAGTGTGTGTCTGGAGACCACTGTGAGCAGATGGATCCACAACAATAAAGAATAATAAAGAGTAAACCTAAAATCAACAAAAGGGGTTAAGGATGCATATTTACTTTCATGCAAGATGTGAATAGGTTAAATTCATTCATCAAAAGACAGAAAAGTTCAGATTTCATTTAAAAATAAGCTACTAATATATATCGCTTAAAGAAATTCATGCACCACAACATGGCCAAGAAAAGTCGAGAAGTTCTTGTATGTGAGTGGTACTTGTGTGGTACAGCCTTTATGGAGCTGTTTGTTATCTAATTTTACAAGGGCTATTGCTCAAGCTGTGAGTTGTTTTTTTTTAATAATTTTATTTATTTATTTTTGGCTGTGCTGGGTCTTAACTGCAGCGCAGGCTTTGCCCTAGTCCTGGTGCGCGTGCTTCTCACTGCAATGCTCTTTTTGTTGCAGAGCGCCGGCCCTACAGTGCTTGGACTTAGCTGTCCTCCAGCATGTGGGATCTTCCCGGACCAGTGATCAAACCGGTGTCGTCTGCATTAGCAGGCAGATTCTTTACTCCTGAGCCACCAGGGAAGCCCTCTAGCTGTGGCTTTAGAGGAGAATGAAAGTTAGGCTTGGGGTGTTCATGCAAAGTAAATTAATAAACTTGTGGACAGGAGACGTCACTATCTTTTTGTGATTCTCTCTGGGAACGTTATTCTGCTAGAGGTGGGGGGAGCAGGAGAGATGAAGGGAGAATCAGTCCCTTTAGGATTATTCTTGTCACAGAGGCAGGCTTCCAACCAGCTGGAAAGAACCCTGTGCTGGTTGACTGGTCAGCGTCCTCCTGGGAACACTTATTCCGCCTGCTCTTTTTTTTACAACCCACCAAGGAGCCTGTCCTGGCAGAGCCATTAACGTGCAGGGCCACCTTAGGAAACATCAGGTCCCTCCATCCATACTGGTTACCTCTGCCTCTGGGGGCTGGAAAAGGCAGTTGGCACCTATATACCCTGATTACTCTCATCAGATCCCTCCAGATTCAATAATAATAATGCTTCCATTTGCATTGCCAGCCAGTGTTCATGACTTAGGATAGTCCTTGCATATTTGGACATCCTTTCCTTCCTCCAGTGTTTCATAAGTTCTTGGGAGATTACAGTGTAAATAAGAATAGGAATTGAAAATGTTTGATGTCTATTTTGGGCATTATATAATATAAATCTTGCTGAGTCAAGCTAAGAGACTAGAGTAAACCTAATGTGCATAAGAATATTATCTTAGAATGCATATGTAGAGGAAAAACAAACACTTGATATTGGAAACAAAGGTTGCTTATTTTTTGTCAGCCATTTCCTTCTACACGATTCTGTGATAGCACATAACGGCACAATACATGGCATTAAATTAATGTCATTCTGGAAAATGGTATCCACAAACTTACATTCTAATAGAAATATAATTCAAAGTCACAGTGCAAGCTAAAATGATAAAACCTGAGCTAAAAGCTGAAATGAAGTGTACCCAGTTAGAACAATATAAGCAAAGAGGGTTATTTTAGTTTTCTTTTTTTTTTTTTTGTACTGCTTGAAGATGTGAGTAGAATGCAAACTGAGAACCTAAAATGACCTAGGTGCTCTATGCTAACTTTTTCTTTTTCTCTTCTAGTCCAGGAATTATGGATTGCAGCCCAGAGTCCCAGTCGATCAGAGAGATGACAGATCTTTATACTAAACATAGGCAGAGAGTAAGTGAGAACTAGTTTTCTGTTCATCTAACAACTGAACTTTTTTTTCTAAGCTTGCCAGTCTTAGAAGGGGGATCAAGAGAATGTGTGCACTGAAGGTTATTGTAAAAAAGTCATTGTGTGACTTTTTAATGGGTTGTGTTTGTCCTCCCGTACGTACCATGTGCTTGGGGGAGTGTTCCCTAGCCTGGATCATCCTGCACTCCGTTTACAAGATGTAAGCAAATGAGAGGTCCTCCAGCAAAAAGTCACAACCATGGATAGGCAGATGCTGCCCTGGCATTTGAATTGGAAGTAGTGGAAGAATAACTTCTGGGGATTGAAGGCATTTTATGATACTTTGTGATGTTACCTCCTTTTTTCAGAAAGACACAAGTGATAGAATGTGTGACCATCCTTATAAATTTTTATTATGTGTGATGTTAGACAAACATTTGGACATTTGGGGCTTGTCTTGTTGATGTGTTGTGTTGAATTGCTAAGTTGTGTCCAGCTCCAGCTCTTTGCAAACCCATGGACTGCAGCACACCAGGCTTTCCTGTCCTTTATCTCCCAGAGTTTGCTCAAACTGATGTTCATTGAGTCAGTGATGCCATCCAACCATCTCATCCTCTGTCATCCCCCTTTTCCTCCTGCCCTCAATCCTTCCCAGCATCAGAGTCTTTTCCACCAAGTCGGCCCTTCGCATCAGGTGACCAAAGTAGTGTAGCTTCAGCTTCAGCATCAGTCCTACCAGTGAATATTCAGGGTTGATTTCCTTTAGGATTGCGTGGTTTGATCTGCTTTCTGTCCAAGGGACTCTCAAGAGTATTCTCCAGCATCACGATTTGAAAGCATCATGCATTATAATTCCTGGGGAACTGAAGAACCTAGTATTAGATAGATGTACATTTTCACTCTTATACTATCCTTAGATAAAAATACTTTAGGCTTGTTATCATCTGGCAGATGCAGAGAACACAGTCATGGAGGATCCCAAATGCTGACTAATAATTTATGTTCCATTAGAACTTAGTAATTCAGGACATTTTGTGCCCTTTGCAATCACCTGCCATCTCTTCTTACTGTAATCCATGGAAGTTGCTCTTCTGGGAGAGCTTGTCTAACCCCTTTCTACCCTTTTTATTATCTTTTCTCCTGAATCATAGAATTGGCTGTAAAATAACATATTACCATTAGGTGTCGCTCTCTAACATGTAATGTACTTGGTGAAGCCGGAGAAATTTCAATTTTTTAAAAAAAACACTCAATTGATATTTTAGGACATTTAATCTGTAGATTTTTAAAATATTTCCCTTGCAAATAAGAAATTCTTTCAGATAGAATAATTGGGAAATATAATTTAAATAAAATTTCAAAATTTATTTTCTGAAGGGATTGCAAAAAGATATTTGAACATTTTTTTTTTTTATATTTGAACATTTTAAGCTGGCACTCACTCAAAGTTTCTCCTGACTTATTTCAAACCTACATTTCCAAAATTACATCTTATTCTATCTACCTTTAGTTACCCTACCCCTCAAATTGTGCTACTTGCCTTTTTTTTTTTTTTTTTAAATACTCATATACATTTCCATGCTACTCTGTTTCCTAGGAGCATCCTTCCATCATCTCTTAATGTCATCTGTACTTACTCTTATAGATAAACTCACATACTAAGTCCTCTATGAAATGTTCTCTAATCTCAGATGAAAGCATTTATGCCTACTTCTGTATCTCTGTGACATTTTACTGTGTTTCTTGTGCAGTGTTTTATAAACACTAGCTCAAATGATAATTATTCACATACTGTCGTGAAAGCAAGGACTATGATATAATCCCCACAAGTCTAGAACAGTGCTTAACATAAAAGTTAGACAAGGTAGTGATGTTAGTTAAGTGAATGAACTGATACTTTAAAAATACAGAAGCAGAAAGATTTTAGTCTAGTTGACTTTTGAAGCGTTGCCGATTCACTGAGTACTGGAACCTGGCCAGATAATAATCATTAAAGAGTAACAGTAAATGGCAGTATATCAATGGATGAAGAAATGCGTCCTACACAGTGCTGTAGGGAGCCAATCAGTGCGATTGGTTTATTGGCCATGATAATTGATGACATGAGAAAGTAAACAGCTCATCAATCCCTGAGAGTCTCTATTTAGAATGTCTGCTTTTTAGTCATGCACTTGTGCATAAGTAAGAAGTATAGTAAGAAATACAAAATATTCTGTCTATATTAATTTCAGAAAATTTGTTTCCTTCATCTACTATATTCATGATGAAACTTAGAGACGGGGGATGCTTGGAGGAGAGGATGGAAACTCTATCAAGTTGAAGACTTAAGGGAAGTCTCAAACAGAAGTTTGAGCTCACCGCTTAGCAACTCACCCAAGAGGGAGAGGTGAACAACTGAACTCATCCACAACAGTTTTTTTCTAGCACTGTTGGCCTTTGTGATCGTTATTGGTGACCTTATTCACCACACAAAGGATTACTCAGTCACAGCCGAAAGGTTGGTATACTGTCCCGCTAAGCAGAGATTCTGTGAGGCCTGACAGTCTCAAATGTTCAGGACACCCACGCTCACTGGGACTTGGCCCCTAACTTCTGGTGCAGTGTTGAGTGAACTGGCCATTATTTATTTTAATTTCAAAAGTTACAAGAAACAGCCTATAGAAATAGAAAGAGCTGTACATTTTGTTAGATAAAATTACCCAGGACAGATGAAAATATAATGAATCATGCATACTTTTGATATTATTTTTATCTTCTTTTATACTCCTTCAACTTAAACAGGTTCCTAAAAAGTGACCTAAAAACCCCAGACTTATACAGAGGTTTCTAATGTTTCATGATGACCAACTAGACATGGAGATATGGGTTTGATCCCCAGACCGGGAAGATCCCACATGCCATAGCGCAACTAAACCTGTGAGCCACAGCTTCTGAGCTGGTGCCCTAGTGCCTGCGAGCTGCAACTACCGAGCCCCAGTGCTGCAGCTACTGAAGCCTGTGCGCCCCAGAGTCCGTGCTCTGCAACAAGAGAAGCCAGTGCAATGAGCAGCCCGTGCACCACGACTAGAGAGCAGTCTGTGCTTCCGGAAAGAACCAGCACAGCCCAAAATAAATAAATACATAAAACTCTTGGGGGAGAGGAAAGGGATACATTCTCAATTGCTTTTGGAGCAAACTGGGTGTGTAAAAAAAGTATGTATGAAAGGTCATCATAGTAAAAGAAGGAAATTTAAAATATACCTGCTTTGAGTTATTAAAGGCAAAGAGAAGGGTATCTGTGAAAAAGTATTTGAAGGGGGAGTGGATAAAGACTAAAAAAGAGCTGCCAGTGTTAAGAAAAGAATCCACAAAAATTAAAACTCCCCTGCAGAATTAAAATCTACTTGGGGATAGTTAATGTAGAATCTAGTTTATAATGCAGAAGAAAATGAGAATGATAGATTTGGGGAATGGAACATGAAGGTATGAATAATTGGCACCCTTGAAGATGAGACTAAATGAATAGAAAGTATAAATAAGTGTATAATCAAAGATATGTAAAGAAAAGTTTCTTGATCTGAAAAAAATACCTGACACTATGGATTGAGGAAAATGTTTCAAGGCAAATAAAAAAAATCAGGTATATGCTGGTGAAAATGTGACTTCCCAGTAGAAAAACAAAGTTATCAGTCTAGAAAAATGAAAGGTACTTCTAAGGATAAGAAAATAAAATAGATTACCCTATATATGACTCAATTTTTTAAAAAAATTTTTATTTTTTGGCTGTTTGACCAGGGATCAGACCCATGCCCTCGGCAGTAAAAGCAAGGAGTCCTAACCACTGGACCCCAAGGGGGTCCCCCAAATGAACTTAATGACAAAAGAGAAATAGACGCTTAGACATAGAAAACATACTTATGGTCACCAAAGGGGGAAAGGGGTGGTGTTAGTGTTAGCTGCTCGGTCATGTACAACTCTTTGCGACCGCATGGACTGTAGCCTGCCAGGAGCCTCTGTCCATGGAATTCTCCAGGCACGAACACTGGAGTGGGTTGCCATTCCCTTCTCCAGGGGGTCTTCCTGACGCAGGAATCTAACCTGGGTCTCTCACATTGCAGGCAGATTCTGTACTGTCTGAGCCACCGGGGAAGCCCAAAGGGGTGGAGAGGGATGAATGAGTTTGGGATTAGTAGATATAAACTACTATATATAGAATATTAGATAAACCACAGGATCCTACTGTACAGCACAGAGAACTGTATTCAGTATCCTATAATAAACCATAATGGAAAATAATAGGAAAAATATGTGTATGTATAACTGAATCACTTTGCTATATACCAGAAACTAGCACAGCATTGTAAATCAACTATACGTCAATTGAAAAAAATTAGATTGTCCTAAAGGACTATGATGAGAGCACTGATGTCAGATATATGTATAGAGTGAAGCCCAAGTAATTATTTTAAATTATTACCCAAATGAAATATAAGAGTAATAATTTAAAGTGAATACAGAATGAAAAACAATTTGATAATATTTTAGGCACTTAATCTTGGGCAGTCCTGGCAAGAATTGGGAAATAAAGGAATGTTAAACTAAAACTTATGCTACTCTTGGATCTTGTAATTAGAAAAAATAGAAATTCAAATAGGGTTTTGTAAAAAGTTCTTGTTACTTAAAAACTAGCTATACATCGTCTAAATCATTTAGTAAAATGAATATATAGATATGATTGAACTCATTAGCTTTATGCATATATGTATGAATTCAGCAAAATGCTAACAGAGGTTACTTCTAGTTACAGAGACTATGGATAACTTTTATATCCTTCCTTATGTTTTTGTATTTTTATAAAACAGTGAAATGATATTAAAGTTATAAGTCAGTCAAAGTAAAAGCAAGCAGTGTTTTTTGTTTGTAAAGGAAAAGAAGTAGACTTAAGCTACCGTTTAAATATTTAGCAAGGTTTGTTTTCTTATTGCATCTTTGAATAATTACAGATATCAGATAGGAACAAGACAGGAAAATCTTCAAACCCATTGCAAGGTTCTAATGATATTGACAGTAGTTTAAGTTTGTCTCTTCTTTTGAAGCAGTAACATCTTTTAGGGCCATTAGAGCTGCCTTCTGTAATTTTAAAGGATGTGTCATTCTCTACCTCTATAAAGCCAGGCCCATTATCTTAAGTAGAGTATCATTAGTAATCAGTCTCCCAACTCTGCACCAGATTGCAAAGGCGATATGTAAAAGATAAATTCAGGTACAGATAAATTGTAAATAGCTGGAGGTTTAATTCCAAACTTATATTTACTTTCCTTGGGAGCTGAGCTGTATCACAATATGCCACAAAAATGTTTTTCTTATCCTACAGTCAGACTTAAGTGGTTGAGGTAAACTTTAACTAGCATGCTAAGAACCACAACCCCTAAAACATAGCCCAGAGTCCTAACTGATGTCTGTCTCCTAAACTCATGTACACAGTGGGTAAAAAGGAAAGAAAAGACACCCAAGTTAGACTACAAAAGTCAGAGAGGAGAACGATTTGATCTAAGGCCTTCAGAAGTGCTGATTCAAGGCATCCTTAGGAGATGGTCCCATTGCAAGGTAGCCCCAGGTTCATTTTTTTGCAACAGGTGTGAGAAAAATCAAAAGCAAAAAAGCGGGGAAAAAAAAAAAATCCAAACAGCCTCTTCATTCTGTAGAAACCTAAGTTCTAACTTTCCTCTCATTTTACCCAAAGTTCTCTTCTGACTCGATATGGCTTTGGACTTGACCCATTCTATAAATATCCTGCCCTCTGAAGGATAACAAAATAACTAAAGAACCCAGGTAAATTGGTTCACTGAGTGAATGAACAAATCACCCAGAGAGGACAACTTGGTTCTAATGCCAGCCTGAAATTTGGCAGTGTAGAAGGGAGTCTAGACGTGAGCACTTTGCTTATTTCAAGCTAAACATGACATGGTTTATCTTTTCTAGTCAAACAGTTCAGTTTTCACACGTTTCTGCTTACTTTAAGAACAGTCTCCATCCTCACACCCTCCTCCCAATGGCCTCACACAGCTCTGTGGGCTAACTGTCCCTTATTTGAAAAAAGATCTAAATCTGTACTCGGAAAGTCTCCCCAGATTTCAATAGGGTGCATAAAAAAGGATATGTTGAGGTATGGTAGAAATTCTTGAACTCTTAGAAAATAAATGATCCCAGAGTTGGACTATGACAAAGGGATTTGGGTGCTTTCTCTGTGCAGGGCTGGGCTTGACTTTTTATTGACTAAAATATTTTATAAGTCTGTAGTGGCTGAAATTAATATGCAGATTTTTGTCTGGTAGAGATGGAAATAATTTCTGTTTCATGGAACAGGCACCCCTCAAGGGATACAGTTTATGACTCTGTAAGACATAAAGCAGTTTTGTATCTCACTCAGCAATTTTATCTTTACATTTCTTTTTGTCTCTCTTTCTGCCTACCTTTCTGAATCCTCACCAAATTGCTGTCTCTCTCTCCTCTTTCAAAGAGTTTACTGTTTCTCTTATTTTTAGTGAGTTAAAAAATCATTGGCAAGTGCTCCTATTGCATGAGAATTGTGGTTTTACCTTTTTGAAAATGATCCTCCATTGAAATGCCCAAGTGCACTCAGCTGAAAGGGCTGCTTCTTTGAAGTCACCTCTGGAGATGCGTATGCTCAAGCATTCTTTTCTTGCCCCCTGGAGTAAATGTCAAGCAGCAATACAAGTTTAGCTTCTGCAGATGCTCTGCTTCTTTAGATTTCTCTCTTTCTTGATTTTGTGTTTTTGCTTTTTCTGGTTCCTGCATGGTCAGTCTGTCAGTTTAGTTGCTCAGTCGTGACCAACTCTTTGCAACCCCATGAACTGCAGCACGCCAGGCGTCCCTGTCCATCACCAACTCCGGGAGTTTACTCAAACTCATGTCCATTGAGTTGGTGATGCCATCCAACCATCTCATCCTCTGTTGTCCGCTTCTCCTCCTGCTTTCAGCATCAGGATCTTTTCAAATGAGTCAGTTCTTTGCATCAGGTGGCCAAAGTATTGGAGTTTCAGCTTCAGCATCAGTCCTTCCAATGAATATTCAGGAATGATTTCCTTTAGGATGGACTGGTTGGATCTCCTTGCAGTCCAAGAGACTCTCAAGAGTCTTCTCCAATACCACAGTTCAAAAGCATCAATTCTTCATGGTCAGTAAAGTCTTTCCCCATTGGTGGCAGCGATGGTTGGGAATTTAAGGTTTTATGGCCTGACCATTGGTGATCTCTGTCAATTGGATGATGGAGATCTAGTCTCTGAAGAGTCAGGGTTTGATCTATTGGGATCTTTTCCTGTTTTCCTACTTGTGAGCTCAAATCAGTTGAAAAATATTTGGTGACCACTGGGAAGAGTATTGAATGACTCTTGAAATCTAGACTGATGAACTTTTGACTTTCTGGGTTTACTTTTGACCTGCAGTTGAAGTTGTGCAACTGGGTTAAAAGCTGTGTGTTTGTAATTCAAAAAAACCTTTACCTCTTGTGTGTGAATGTGAAATATTTTCTTACTTCTGGAGGGTATTAATGTATTAGATTACAGTGTATGATAAATTTAAGGAACTCTTTTCTGATTGGTTTTTAGAGATGAACAAATGCTTATATAAATTAAATATTCCTAGAATTCATAGAAAAATAAATAACTAATCTTTTACTACTTTAAATGCATTAGGCATATGAGGGAAAAAAATCTCTCTTACAGAAACTGCAAGCTTAGAAGCATATTAAGAATCCAAGTTTAAAAAAAAAAAGAATCCAAGTTTACATAATAAAAGTGAATCTTTGGATAAATTATACTGATTTAATAAATGTTTATTTATCAGTGTTCATTGTAATACAGTGTATTTTTTAAAACATGATTTGGATATGTCTTCTCATGAGGAGACTAGTTTAATATAAACTTCCTAAACCCATTACTCTGGATTATTAACCAAATAAATTACTATTGTTGATACATAGTGTTTAAGATTATAAAATTGTAAATTTGTTTTCACAATTCTGACAAACACTTTTACAGGTGTAATTATATTTGCAATGTGTCAGTTTGAACATCATTTCCAAGATTGGTAGGTAACTTAAAATCTTGGAATTTAAAAGACTGTTATTTAGAAGAAAATAGACACACAGATAATTTATAAGTACTTCTGAGACTAAAACATGGATTACTAAGCATAATTTCAAGTTCATATACTTTTACACCTGACTTCTATACACTGTAGTATTGCTATATCTTTGGGATATTCATGTTAATGAATGTTCTATTTTTGTCATTTATGACAGTGTAAAGGAAGTGTGTATGTGGAAAAAGTGTTGTTATTAGTATTCATGAGTTTTGTTAGACTGATAAAATTCTAAAGTATGATACATTTCTCAATTTTCTATCTTCCAGTTTGCTCTGTAGAAGTAGAAGTTAGAAGTTATTTTAGTTAAAAGTGACAATTAATATGGATGCTTGAAAGTATAGTAGGAGCCACAATGTGAGAAAAATGAAACTGCATATATACTTTTGTTTTTTCAAGAAAAGAGGAGAGTGATTTAAAAGAGCACAGTGAAGGACAAAAATCTGAGTATGTAGAGCAAGTTATTGAGAATTTGAGGAAAGTGATTTTATTTGCCTTGAATTATAATAGATTAGTCTGAAAAGAAGCTATGACTTATTAAAATTTTGGCAAATTTGTTCAATTTTGAAGAATTGGTCATGGGATAATTGAAGGAATGAAAAGGAGCTTGTGAATCTTTTACTTTCAAATATATTAATGAGAAATTAGAATTTAGCTTTCTCTCTATTAAAATAATAAATTAATCTTAACAAAGGATTGAAAAATGTTTTTGTGTATCCTCTGTAAAATCTATTCAAATAATAGAGGCTCTGTATCTCGTCAGAATATGTTTTCTGTTATGTATTGACTTTTTTTTTTTTAGTAATGTCCTTAATTATTTTTTAGAAAGCAAAAATAATGAACAAAGATCCTTCACTTGTGAAAGAATCAAAACTCCTTATAATCATGTCATTCTGTTTGTTGTTTAGTCTCTCAGTCTGATCTTTTGTGATTCCATGGACTGTAGCCTGCCAGAATCCTTCATCCATGAGATTCTCCAGGCAAGAATACTGGAGTGGGTTGCCATTTCCTCCTCTAGCGGATCTTCCTGACACGGGATGGAACCCGTGTCTCCTGCAGGATTCTTTACTGCTGAGCCACCAAGGAAGCCCAATACACCCTACCTGATGTTATTTTAAAATACCTTATTGACACTTTGATTAAATAGATAGCCAGGTACTAGTTCTCAGTATCCATAATGTTATCTTAATTAAGTCTTCAGATCTCTTCTAATAACTCTTTTGACTTAGACCCTAAAATTAGAAAAACAAAATCAGTATGTCTTTTACATCTAAAACTATATTTGAGAGTTAACAGAGGGCCCTGAAGATAAAAAAAGATTTATTATTTTACCTTATATTTATACCTTACCTTTGTACCTCTAAGAATGCTAGAAATAATTATGAGTGTTTAGTATGTTCCATATTTCATAATTAATTTGACATGACTGTAAGAATTATATGGAGTGATTGTTAAATCAGAAGACCTGCTGACTCTTCCCTTGTTAAGTTTGTATAGGTAAAATGTTATTAAGATAAATGTTTCAGAAATTGTACGTTTTGTGAGAAAGCCCTTGAGATTTATTGGTGCTCTCATTATTTCTATTTGCAGGAAAAACAATGATCCTTATGAAACACCCTTATGAAATAGTTATGTACTCTACTTCATTAGAGAATATTATTTTCCTTCATTCTGATACTATTAGTCACTGCATTGTTGACCAGTCATTCAGTTTCGTTATTGAACAAGTTTCAGCTCCACTTGGATGTTTGCTGAAAGGGCTTTCCTGTATATTACAGACTAGTATAAGGCATCTTCAACAAAAAAGGACAGTTGTAGAGTCTCAGGGGTGATAGACTATCACATACTGTGTTGACACTTTAAAGAACAGATACTTGGATATATACTTCTAAGCTCTCAATGCTTAGGGGCCTTACAGATTTTACCAGTGGGCTGTTAGGAATTCCAGGACTTTTTCCAGGCTTGAAGCAGATATATATGATGAAAGAAGACTATTTGGCCTTGGATCCAGTGTGGGACTAGACAAGCTGATAAGGAAATTAAATTGTGGTTATTTGTTTGAAATATAGTTGGCATTTTTAATGTTTCATTATTTTATATATATATATGTATACACATACATATATATATATATCTCATTGACCCTTCAGAATTCAGAAATGCTTCTATTTAGTGTTCTCTCTTTAATAACAATAATATTATTTACAGAGCTTCAGTAAACATCTATTCTCCTTTTCACCAGAATACAACTGGACAAATTGTGCAACTGAATCTATATCTGTAGTGTCATATCTGAGAATGAATCTCATTTAATCAGGTATGATATGCCCACTATTAATAAATAAGTTTTGAGTTTTGTATAAGGAGCTTCAGTTATCCCTCGTGTATTCCTTCTCAGAAGACCACTTGGTAAAAGACTCCAATTAAACAAGAAATGAACCACATCAGAAAGTAAGATAAGGGAGGATGAAGAGAGAAAGCAGGGAGAATCAATTTAAATTATTCATTAAATAGAAAATTATAAGTTGCCTGGAAGTGTATAATGTTAGGAGCTGAATCTAAACTCTTGAAATGGAAGGAATCTACTACAAGAAAAGTCAACTAATCGTCTAGAATTAAAAAAAGCATAAAAATGTAGCAAACTATCTCAGCAAAAGCAAGATTTGGGCTGGAGAGGGTAGAATAAAAGTATTCCCAATGTCTCATGGGGCAGGAGGAGGGAACATGAAGTAATCTAATAAAAGTATCATTTTATTCAGAAGGAGTATATTTATGAGGGAAAACACTCAGTATTTTAATTATCAGCAGAGACAGACGTGCATCTAATTATGAGAGCAGGTAGGTAAATGGAAGGTGCCTCAAATTAATAAAGGAAAAAGTGGAATAAATAGTGACTTGATTTTATAAAAAAAATGGGAAAAGGTGGCACCTTTAATGAAAAATTAATAATCTTTTATTCTTTTATTTATATCATAATTTTATGCCTCTTCTTACAGAAGTTTTTTAAATCACTTTCACTGTTTATGTGCCCATAAAACATGATAGGGATGATAATATTCCTAAATCTTTCCATGTTAACAATATATCTAGCCTAATGCATTTTAGGCTAATGAATAATGCAGTATTCTGGACTGAAGTAAGTATGGTAACGGTGGTTCAGTTGCTCAGTAGTGTCTGACTTTTTACGACTATAGACTGCCAGCCGCCTCTGCCCATGGGATTCTTCAGGCAAGAATACTGGAGTGGGTTGCCATTTCCTTCTCCATGGGATCTTCCCAACCCAGGGATTGAACCTGCATCTCTTGCATCTCCTGCACTGGCAGGCAGATTCTTTACCACTAGTGCCACCTGGAAAGCCTGAAGTAAGTTTGCTGCTGCTGTTGCTGCTAAGTCACTTCAGTCGTGTCCGACTCTGTTCGACCCCATAGACGGCAGCCCACCGGGCTCCGCCGTCCCTGGGATTCTCCAGGCAAGAGTACTGGAGTGGGTTACCATTGTTTACAGGATCCCTATTTAAGGGCAGGCTGGGCTTCCCAGGTGGCCTAGTTGGTAAAGAACCCACCTACCAATTCAGGAGACATGAGACGTGGGTTTGATCTCTGGGTTGGTAAGATCCCCTGGAAGAGGAAATTGCAACCCACTCCAGTATTCTTGCCTGGAGAATCCTATGGACAGAGGAGCCTGGTGGGCTGTAGTCCATAGGGTCATAAAGAGTTGGACACAACTAAAGAGACTTAACACACCCACTTACAAAGTTGATACATTGTTGCCTCTTTCATGCCTATTAAGAAATTTTAAAATTGAAAGTTCACAAGCAGTGGAGATTTTGTAACTAATGACAATAATATTCTGCATCCCTTATTTTTGCCCTTTAATTGAATATATTTTAAAAATTATGTCCATCTTGATGATAGCATACTTGACACAATCTGAAAGGTAACAGGCACTTTATTTTTGGATTGAACGATTGATGGACTGAACCAATGAATAAAATAATTCATTCACACTAAAATATTAGAGACAACGTGTTAGTGGGACTCTATGTTGAGAAATCTGTATTTTAAAGGAGGTTAGTATGTATCACAAAGAAGAGAAAGGGCTGTGGTAGATATTTTGCAACATTTCTGTGGAAAGACTACCTGTGAATTTTCTGATTACACCAGTCTGGCAAATGCTTAACCTTCTCGCACCGATATTCTTCCTACATTTTGGAGGTCCAGAATACTTCTCAGGCTTCTGTGGGTGTCTTCAAAATATTTATCAACTCTGTATATCCCCATGATGTGGACATAAAAAATCAATGGCCCCTTCCTAATCTTGACAGGAAAATCACTAGTTTGCATGTAGAGAAGCCTCCAGGTTCATGGACCGTTGGTTCTGGCAGTCAAAATCTGGTGTAACCATGGAGAACATTATTATTTGGCTGTGTTCATCAAAGTAACTTTCCTATTTGGCAAACTTTGTTAGGATGATTTTTAAGATTCTAGGAAATTCTTGCCCAGAAAGAGAAAGTTGCAAGTTGCTTTATTTTTTTCAGAAACATTCCCCAAACCCACAGAACTGAACACTAGACTACTCAGTATACCCTCATCAGAATAAATATTCCTTTTCAAGATGATGTGTGTGAGAAAGTGTTAGTCGCTCAGTCGTGTCCGACTCTTTGCGACCCCATGGACTATAGCCCGCCAGGCTCCTCTGTCCATGGGATTTCCCAGGCAAGAATACTGGAGTGGGTGGCCATTCCTTCTGCGGGGGATCTTCTTGACCCAGGGATTGAACCCAGGTCTCCCGCATTACAGGCAGATTATTTACTGTCTGAGCCACGTTTTTTTCTTCAAGGTCCACTTTGAAATCCTTGCCTTGCTGTGTTCACCGGTCCCGAACTATTATGTCAAAAACTTGACCTGTCCTAATCAAATGTCCCCTCTTCTGCCTTTATAAAGGAAAAAAATACCTGCCTAAACCAGACCCTAAAAACCTTTTAAATAGCCCTCTTCCCTCTGAAATGCTACCAAGAATCTTTCAGGGAAGTGCTCTCCTGTACCTTGCAAGTGTGCTCAGTCGTGTCCAACTCTTTGCCATCCCGTGGACTGTAGCCCGCCAGGCTCCTCTGTCCATGGGATTTCCCAGGCCACAATACTGGAGTGAGCTGCCATTTCCTACTCCAGGGGATCTTTCTGACCCAAGGATCAAACCCACATCTCCTGCGTCTCCTGCACTGGCAGGTGGATTCTTTACCACTGAGGCATCTGGGAAGCCCCTCCCATACCTTAATAAGCAATAAACTCAGCTTTGCTCTTTGACAGGATATTTTGGTGACATTTTTTAGGAAATCAGAATTTGAAAATCTAGAAGGAGGAAATTGTGGAGTCTGATTGACTTATTCAAGTTATTTAAATAGATGGGTTTACTTTCTGAAAGGAAATCTTAAATTGCTTTTTTATGTGATGCTGGTGTGCTGGAACTGACTTATGTTGACTCGCGCTGGCTCTCAGAACTGATTTTCCAGTAATCAAGTATTTGCAAGTTGTTAAAACTTTGGTAGCTTTAACTTGCCTTGGTAGGAATATTTTTATCATAGAAATTACATCCTGTTACAAATACTACAAATCAGGGCTTTTTTATTCGGAGAGCTGTTACACTTGCACATCACTAGTTTATTGCTGGGTTAATTTCATGTGCCTCAGGGAATCCTTTGCTCATATTGGGAAATAGGGATGAAAAACATCCCCTCTTTTGAGAGACTGAAAGCTTTAAAGCTCTATTATTATGAGAGAAGTATTTATGTTTTTCCATTATAAAAACATTGTTATAGAGAATACTACACACACCAATAGGAGAATTTATTGTCTCACATCCCTGGTAGATATTTTCCTAAGTTCATTACTTCTATCCTACTATTGATAATATTATAAATGGGTGCACTGAGTGTATAAAAAGCTCAACAGTTAGGAGTTTCAAGTTATTTAATATCTTGTGGAAAATAAGCTTTGAGGGATCAAATACATAAGGGTTTGTGACATGTGTAAGTTGCTCAGTCATGTCCAACTCTTTGCAACCCCAGGGGCTATAGCCTGCCAGGCTCCTCTGTCCGTGGAGTTCTCCAGGCAAGAATACCAGAGTGGATAGCCCTTTCCTTTTCTAGGGCATCTTCCTAACCCAGGGATTGAACCTGGGTCTCCTGCATTGTAGCCAGATTCTTTACCGTCGGAGCCACCAGGGAAGCCTATCTAAGGGTACAAGGGTATACGCAGGTGGAAAAGTAATGCTCAGTCCTGTTCCAAGGGGCTGACTTTCTTCACTGTCCCAGATCTACACGTTTTCAGCCCAGCTTCCCAAGTCAGTCCCTCTGCTCCTGATTCCTGGAATATACAGCTGCTCTGGATTCCTCAGCAAGGCCAGGAAGATCTGTCAGTTGAAGCAGGTTGGAATTAAAAAAAAAAACCAGACAGTTATACTAATAACATTAGTTATTGTTGGTCAAAAATTTGTTTGGGTTTTTCCATAAGATGCCATGAAAAAACTTGAACGGAATTTTCAGCCAACCCAGTAGAAAAGCAACAACAAAGTAAATAAATGAAATATGAAAGCATGGTCATATGTGGTGCACATAATTAAAATCTATCAAGTGTGAAATAGATTGCCAGTCCAGGTTGGATGCATGAGACAAGTGCTCAGGGCTCTGGTACACTGGGATGACCCAGAGGGATGGGATGGGGAGGGAGTTGGGGTTCAGGGTGGGGAACACATGTAAACTCATGGCTGATTCATGTCAATGTATGGCAAAAACCACTGCAATATTGTAAAGTAATTAGCCTCCAACTAATAAAAATAAATGGAAAAAAAAATCAACTTTTGCTTTTGTTCTCTGTCACGTTTCCCTTCCCCTCTTTCTTTACATTTGTTCTCTGATTTGAGAAAAGGGCTGGAGTGAAAATTGGTGCAATTCTCCCTCCCTGGTGAATGCTGGATAGTAAATGAGTAGATGTGTGAACTTACTTATATTTTACTATTCCATGTATTTTGTGTATTTCCTGGACTACATGGATGTTTCTCTGGGAACACACTGACTGAAGGAATAGGTGACTGTGACAGCCAGGAGAACCATGTAACTCTTGTCTTTGGTCTTATTTTCTTTTTGTGGTAAGGTATTGAATTATTGGAATGAGATCAGCTCTAAACCCTGGGGGAATTTGATTGATAAAGGACTTAAAATTCAAACATAGTTATGGTGCCTATAACTCTCCTCAAGTTGGCAGCAGAATAAAGCAACTTCTCTCTCACTGTGTGAGTTAAAAAATATTAAACAGCAATCTCAGAGATCCCTGGGTAGGTGCTCATTTGTGGTACTTTTCTTCACCTGGACCTTTGGCTTTCTAATAAAGGGAGCCAGAGAGCTGAGAAAACAGAAGACTTGGTGCTTATTTGTAGAAGCCTGTAAAATCATAGAACATGAAGGAACCTTTGGATAAGCAACACTGTGCCCCAGGACTTAGAGAAAAGGAATAGGAGTAAAATTACATGCTTAATATCACATTGTTAGTGGTAGAGTTAGAAGCAGGTAGAGCAAATGAGTGGATTCCAAACTTGTGGTTTTTGGGAGTAATAGCTGATGTGATGTTGGGCTTGTACGTACGTGCGCACACATACACACACAAACACACATATACATTTTTAAAGTTTTACATTTGCCTCTCTTCATATTTCTCTGCCTCACTTCCCCTCTTTTTCCTGTTTCTTCCATTGTCTTTTAAAATATATGCAAGTCTCACAAAGAAAAGGAAAAATCTTTAGAAATGAACAAAATAACTTCAGATTTTTTTCCTTTATTGTTCAAGGGTCATTTGTGAGCAATTAAAAAACCCTTGTTAAAGTCCAGCCTGAATTTCCATGTATAGAAATCCAGCTAAGCCACAAAGGTAATGGAAGAGTGGGATTTATTTTTTCAACAAATTTTCAAAACTGTCTTCCAACAGGTGACACCCATCGTATATGAACTTCTCAGGCAGTCAGGAGAGACATAGCCTGCTGAGTTAATTTACTGCTCGCCAATCTGTGGTCTTAAAAAGCATTTAGCCATATTTTTCCTGTGGGCAAACTCTGCATGAAAAACTTCTTTTGGAATTAGCCACATTACCTCTTTCTGGTCACTGGAGTATCATTCAGTAAATTGCTTCTTTAGTGTTCCTTAGTGGCTGGAAAGAATTAATGAAGTTACTAGGTAATTTTTGCACTGTGAGAATCTGGCTATAATTTGTTAAAAAGAAGACACCATATTGCAAGCATCTCTGTACAGTATTTCTGTTTTTATCTTTGTTCATCCAGCAAACATTTGTTGAATACCTACTCTAAGTAGGCTCTTTATTGGGCACTAGGGTTGGGGGGGGGGCAAGATAAGAAAAGCAGCCCCTGACACCAAAAAATAAGGCTAGTGAGAGAAAGTTGTTGTTTAGTTGCTAAGTTGTGTCTGACTCTTTTGCAACCCCAGGGACTGTAGTCTGCCAGGCTCCTCTGTCCATGAGATTTCCTAGGCAAGAATACTGGAGTGGGTTGCCATTTCCTTCTCAACGGGATCTTCCTGACCCAGGGATTCCTGTGTTGGCAAGTGGATTCTTTACCCCTGAGCCGCCAGGGAAGTCCAGTGAGAGAATAGCCAGTAAACAAATAGTACTAAACGAATGTAGTGTGATACAGCTGCATTAAGAGATGTGCGCAGGGATAGATCGGGCTGTTGCGGTGGTGGTGGTGGTTGTAAGTGGCAAAGGAAACAATATGATGGTGTGGCAGTTGTGGGTGGTGATGTTGAGGAATGTAGTGGGGATCACAAAGAGCTTCTTGAAGATGGTAATTGCTGAGTTGAGATCTGAAGGATGAATAGAAATTAGGCAAATGGAGGAGAAGCGTGTTCCCTTATTGCTGCCCCTAAGTGCCTCAAATATATATGCAATGCATTTTAATTAAAAATCCCAATCTAGCTAACATGAGTACAGTTCTGAGAGGTTCTTCAAATTCTCATCTTAAAATTCGCATTGGCCTTCCTGACATGCGGTATACATCTCATGCGTGCATCGTCACAACTCCCCACACATTTGTAACCTATTCCATCGGAGAATGTATTACATGCCATGGTTTTTGGCCCCTCGTCAGTATTTGATTCAAAGCAATACCTTCTCCATCGCCTTTGCTCTAGCAAGAAGTATGCCATGCATCATCAGACCGCCTGGTAACACTGACACTTTTATGTATCCCTGAGAAATAATTTCTGTAGCTGAAAGGCCAAAAAGTTTATAGAGCAGGATTTTGGAGAAATAAGCAAAATGAAGACAACCTGTTAAATTCTCTGAGTGTTGATACACTTTACAAAAAATGACATTCGGGGGACAAAGGTCACTGAGGTGAGAAAAATGATTCATGAGGCCGTCACATCAATTTCATCTATGTGCTATAATTTTTAATCTGCTCCAGGTCAGTAAGGGTTTAGAATGCCTGGCCAACAGGAATGGGGCAGTCAAGATATTCCTCATGGGAACCTTAGAAGAAATACAGGTTATTTTGTATCTTTCTTGCTATAGGAACCAAGAGACCATGAGGTCACTCTTGATACCCTAGGATATATTGGACTCTCCTTAATATATCCACATATCTATTTCTAGTCTACTGAGCAGTTGTTTTCATTTCAGTTCTCACCAACATGTTCTCTATTTCACTAACAAATGTGATTCTCTTATTACAGCCTTCCCAGGCATCAAAGGCTTCTCCATTTATCTTTCACAAAACTGGTTGGTGGTGGAAAACATTATCTATTTTTAGTACTGACATGAATTGAAATGTTGAATAATCAGGCAAGTAGTGGTGGTATGCTTTCAAATATTGACAGGCTATTATTTAGTAAGTGCGTGTTCTGTGCCAGGAATTGTACTTATTGATTGTCATGTATCTGTCACACCCCTACCAGGTGGGTGTTATATAACACATAAACATATATTCATAAAGGTAAAGGAATTTTCAAAGACAATGTACTAGAAAATAGGAAAAGTGGAATTTAAACTCAGAGCTAATGTTCTTTCTGTTACATTGAATGGATGATGTCAATCTTTAATAGATATACATGACTAGACATTTTTTAATCAGCCTTCAGTGATTTGAACTATGGATGCTTTCTAACTATGAAATGGATACATTGGATCTTATTAAGACATTGAGATATATGGTCTCTAAGTAGAAAGTCTGAAAAGAGTAATGCAGGAAATTTAGTGGGAGAGGAGGAAAATTTCACAGGGAAATGGAACTTTAAGTAAAACCGTCAAGATAACATGGGGCGAATAGGTAAGAGAGGGAAGCGTATTTTAAGAAGTGAGATACTAGCTTGAGGAGATGTTACAGATGAGGATATACATAAAGAGTGATGCTGATTTGATTTTTCATTGTGATTGTCATTTAAGACCTGGGCAGGACCAGGATGGAAGTCAGAACTGGTGAGTGAGTGTTCATTGGTTGGTGAGGAAATGGTACTGGATACTGAGATTAAGCCTACTTCAGAAAGAACACGAATCAGAGAATTTCCTTGTTACGACTGCATTTCAACTGTACGTTCCCAAATGTATATATGCAATAGCACCAGTAATGATCAGTGCTTTGGAAGACAGAGTTCTGTGACCTTCATCAAAGGACTGATGTCAGAATACGTTTTTGACTATTACTCCTCTGCTTGTCTCTAGAAAAGCATCTAGTGCCCCAAGGTTCCTCTGCCAGATATTCTTCAAGGCATGAAGTTAAGAAATGAAAAATGCAACAGGTCTGACATTGGTATGGTCTGTATGGGAGATGATAAATCAGCTAACAATTTCCAGAACTTTTGCAAACCTCTAATAGAGCTTTGATTTTAAAATTTCTTGGAAATAATGTTTTCTTTGTCTGTATTTCAAGCTGAGAACGGGGAATGAACAAAGATGTTTTGATAAGATGAGGCAGTTTGGAGACAGTTAAATGGGGAGAGAGAAAGCAGGACCGATGACACAGCAGCACGTGCAGAACAAAAATGTGGGGCCTCTTTTGCAGAAGGCAAGGAAAAGGGTCATTAACCCTGCTGAAACATAGTGCTTTGTCCTTTCTTTTAGGTCTTTATTTCGACTTGTCATGGTATTTTTTTTTTTACCTTACTATTTCATGTCACTATATTTACATTTAGATAAATCAAGAATTTAATAAATAAATAAAATTGTGAAGAAGTTCCAGATGGATGGTATTACTTATATGTGGAATCTAAAAAGGGGGTACAAATGAATTTATCTGCAATACTGAAATAGAAGTATAGATATAAAAAACAAACTTATGTACCAGGGGGTAAGTGGTGGAGGAGGGGTAAATTAGGAGATAAAAATAAAATAAGAATAAAAAATATATAATTTCTAGATGGTGACAGGAGAGTATTTAGCTGAGTGAAGGGACCATCTGAGTGCTGGGCTCTGCAAACAAGTAGTATGTCCGTGAAGCTAGCCTTGTCTGGAAAGCAGTAGTCTATAACTTTAGCAACACCAGAAGGACCATTTGATGATGAGAGCGAATTCTTGGGGGTAAAGAAAGAAGTGAGGTTTAGCGTAACATGGAAAAGGTCATGTTAGCAAGACACAAGAATAGGATGCTGAAAATGTGAATTCATAGCTACACATGTGACAAAGACCTAAAATCTTTATTATAATTATAGCAAATACTGTGTGAATGAGCAATATGAAGTAGCTGGAATAAAACAACTAATTTGCTATTGAGCTACATAAATAGAAGTATGATATCTAGGGCAAGTGCGGCAGTAATGAAATTCAACTCTGTACTTCTTCAGACCACACCTGTGGTATTGTTTTCAGTTCTTGCATCACAGTTTCAAAGTGATATAAACAAATGAGACTATGATTATTGGAACTGAGTAGGAAGAATGTAGGTACTCGCAGTGATGTAAGGAACAGCAGGAAAATGGGGCTGTTTGGTTGTGCAGAAAGAAGAACTTGGCAGAGGAGAAGGGGTAAAGTGAAAGGCATTTCTGAATATTTGAAGAGCTTTCAAGCAGAAGAGGAATTAGGTGAATTAATTTAACTGATGGATAAAACTGGACCCAGTGGTGACTACTAGAAGGCATGAGTTTTCAGCTTAATGTTAGAAGGGACTAAGATCTTTTAAAAGAAACAGTGAGCTGCTTTGGGAAGTAATGAATTTCCTGTTGCTGAAGCATGGGTATGGTATTATCAGAAAAGGTTAAGTTTTGAAGTCATACAATGGGGTTCACCTTCAGGCCTTGACACTTACTAGCATGACTTGGTGTACTGCCTAATGTCTCCAGCTTCAGTGGCTGATGGACGAGATGTCCAACTTTACTAGAAGGTGTTTTTGGAGTATTAGAGAAAGTCAGTGTAAACTCCTTGATATATCCTCAAAATGTTGTTCTCACAAGATTCTGAACGTGCATTAGAGGAATTATATATCATTGACACATGTAGTGGAACACATTCTTGGTAGAGAAAGAGCTTATTTTGACTTAGATCTCAAAATACCTACCTGAGCGTGTTTTTAAAAAAACAAGTGTTCATTTGAATCAGTTCTAATGAGATGGATGAAACTGGAGCCCATTATACAGAGTGAAGTAAGCCAGAAAGATAAAGACCAATACAGTATGCTAATGCATATATATGGAATTTAGAAAGATGGTAATGATAACCCTATATGCAAAACAGAAAAAGAGACACAGATGTACAGAACAGACTTTTGGACTCTGTGGGAGAAGGCGAGGGTGGGATGTTTTTGAGAGAACAGCATCGAAACATGTATATTATCAAGGGTGAAACAGATCACCAGCCCAGGTTGGATGCATGAGACAAGTACCCAGGGCTGGTGCACTGGGAAGACCCAGAGGGATGGGATGGGGAGGGAGGAGGGAGGGGGGAGCAGGATGGGGAACACATGTAAATCCATGGCTGATTCATGTCAATGTATGGCAAAAACCACTACAATATTGTGAAGTAATTAGCCTCCAACTAATAAAAATAAATGGAAACAAACAAACAAACAAAAGGTAGGAACTTGCTTAATTAACATTGTTCTTATCAAAATTTTCCCTTCTTAGATCATAGGAACTAAGATTATAGAACCTACCATGGAAACTAATCATAGAACTATGATATGATAGGAAACCTGTCACAGAACTCTAAGAATACATAAATATTCTCAGGGTTTTCCTAGTGAGTTCTCAGTTTTTATATGGAGTTTTAAATATGACATTATGAATTTTGATAGTCAAAACCAAAATTTTTTAAAAGTGGAATTTATCGCAGTCCTTGTATAAAATATATATATTCTCATCTTATCCTCTGATCTTGGGTTTCTCTGAAACATCTTTTAAAAATCAAGGTGTTTTCTGTACAGGTGAAGATACATCTTTAAAAGATTATAGGGGTCAGTACTCTCACAGCCACTCAAGTTGAATAAGATAACTTCCATTTTATAGCTGGAAAAACTGAGATTATACCAGTGGTAAAATTTATTGGGCACCTTCCAAATGTCAAGTGCTGCGTCAGACCCTTTATTTCATGCAGTCCTAGCAACAACCCCAAGTGAAGCAGACATCATTATCTTTAGTCACAGATGAAGCACTGAGGGCAGAGGCCATGTCTCTCTTACTGACTGCACTTACCCCAGGGCCAAGTGTAATGCCTGCCATCCTTGGCACACAAGAAATATGTGCTGAATTAACAGACACATGAATGAACAAGTGGAAACATGGAATCTCAGAAAGAACAAGCAAACAGACTGAGATCGTAAAGCTTTGTAAGTGGTGGAGATTGACTCAGGCTCAGGTCAAAGTGAGGGCCTTCCTCAAAGACTTGCAGAATCTACCTTTGATGACTACTGATTTCCAGGCACTGTATGAGGTGTGTGGATGGCAAATATGCATTTTCATACTGTAAGACCACTGAATATCTGGCAATTGACCTTGAGTAAAACTGAGATAGGGACCTCCTTGGTGGTCCAGTGGTTAAGACTCCACACTCCCAATGTGGGGGGCTTGGGTTCAAACCCTGGTCAAGGAACTAGATCCTAGATGCTACAACTGAGAGTTTGTTGTACAAACTCTCAACTAAAGATCTAAGATTCTGAGTGCTGCAACTAAGACCCAAGGAGCTAAATAAATATTAAAAAAAAACCAATGAGATAAATTATTTTTACAGATTTTTATCCACCCTAGGTGTATTGTTTAGTTTGCATTTTAGGAAGCTTGCTTTCCACAGGTTGATTCCACTCTTTTTACTGACTCAGAACTATGAAAAAAGAACACAACAGGCCCCCAAATGGAGTCACTTATGCTAAGCCCCACATCACCAAACCTAGACTTGATTATAGTTTCAGCTCTCCTAGAAATGGAATCTTAAACCCGTCAATTAGGAATTGCCTGATCGGCACTGGTTAGGTAATCTGCCTGTTAGTCCCCCGTCCCCTAAAGGAAAGTTAGCTTGCAGTGACCAATCCTCTTTTTTGCCTTTATAACTTCCTTAGTTCTGCTCCTTTCTACCTATTAAAGTCTTTTATTTTGTACAGCTCTTCAGAGCTCCTTTGTATCTGCTAGCCTGGATACTGCCCAATTCATGAATCATTGAATAAAGCCAAGAAGATCTTTAAAATTTATGCAGCTGGATTTTTTTTTTTAGCAGATAACTGTTTTTAGAATAGCCCCTTTTCTCTGATTGTGAAACTTGTCCATGGGGGACAGAATTAAATTGTGTAGACTTGGTTTTGAATCCCAACTCTACCATATGTCAGGAAAGTGATCCTTGGCAAGTTATCTGATGGTGTTAATACTTCCTACGTAGGTTCTTTTTTGCCCCTTTCAGTAGAATAAAATGAAATAATATATGCAATTTTCTTGGCATAGAGTCATGTACATTATAGGTACTCAACATATATTAAAACCATTGCTGATAAAATACTAAAATATATGCTTACTGTAGAAAGCTTGGAGAAAACAAAAGGATTGAAAAGAAAGTAATAAAATACTCATAATGGCATCCTCAAAGATTTACCACAGTGAGTGTTTTGTTGTGTTTTCTTCTCTTCTAAAAATATTGTGTACATTTTAAAATAATTGAGATAGCATTGCATATATAATTTTGTGAACTGCTCTTTTTGTTTTTACCTCAGCAGGAGACTAATTTGATTAAGAGATAAAAGCGAAAAAAAAAAGTCAGAAGTGCCTTCCACACTGGAGCATTTGAGGCTATGTTCCTAGCCCCTAAATGGGCACTTCTTCGTCTTTTAAATTACTTTTCTGCTCAAGGAGTGATAAAGTTGAAGAGCTGCTCCCCAGGGTATCTGGGAGGCAGTAATTATTCAGCTCTCTAACTGAAGAATAAATGTCCAGTTTCTACTCTGTGCTTTTTCCAGGCCTGTGCTAATCAGGATGCTCGCTCATCAGGCTTTCAGACAATTAGTGATGAACATTTTGCTCTGGTTGTTCCATAACCTTCCCTTTCCTTTTCAATGCCTTCTCATTAGTAATCAAAAGAGAAATTGCATCAAAAAAGCTGAACATACAGTTATCTGACTCAAATGCCATGACTGGTTTGTGAATTGCTCAGGAACCTGGGAGTGTTTCACTTGGAAACCAGATGTACTTGTAAAGATGTGCTTGTAACGATGAGAAAAGGGATGCACGCAGTTCAGGGGACTGATGGTAAAAAGGTCATGGGCTGCTTTCTTCCTGGTTACTTGCATCTCTCAGAGTGATGGAAGCATGGTTCGGCTTTTAGGGACTGTGAGGGGTTTCTGAACTGCTTCTTTTGACTCTCACTCCATTGCGGAAGACACTGTCATGTCAAAATTACTTTCACTATTTTTAGGAGAGAGAAGACTAGAGATTCAAAGCAGCCAGTCAATTCTCAACGCAAATATATATACTATGGACTCTATCCAGCCTAGAAAGTAAAATAAGACCACAGATCTAAGTATAAAGAATTGGCCATGAACTTTCTGTATATTCTAGTTATGCCAAAGCCTATATTCCTGACTGGAGTAGATTTTTAGAATTATCATCACTACCATCAATATTTTCATCATCATCACCACCATCACCATATGTGGTATTCATGAATGAGTACAGAAGGGCTTCCCTGATAGTTCCCTTGATAAAGAATCTGCCTGCAATGCAGGAGACCCCGGTTCAATTCCTGGATCAGGAAGATCTGCTGGAGAAGGGACAGGCTACTCACTCCAGTATTCTTGGGCTTCCCTTGTGGCTCAGCTGGTAAAGAATCCACCCGCAATGCAGGAGACCTGGGTTCAATCCCTGAGTTGGGAAGATTCCCTGGAGAAGGAAAAGGCTACACATTCCAGTATTCTGTCCTGGAGAATTCCATGGACTAGTCTATGGGGTCACAAAGAGTCGGACATGATTGACCAACTTTCGCTTCCACTTTGAATGAGTACAGAACCTACCTCATACTTTGGAAATCTCAGGGATGCTGAAGACATTATTCTTTAAACTCATATGCATCTTTTAAAGTGCCTGTGTTAGACTTGATCTGCATATTGGACTTCTGGATTTCTGATAACTGATTTTTCTGAGTAGTGACTTTTCTGACTTCATTGTTCTGTTAAACTGGTAGATATGGCATGGTGTGGGTTGAACTGTATCCCCCAAGAAATAGTTTCAAATCCACACCTCCTGTATCTAAAAGCAATCTTATTTGGATATAGGGTCACTGTAGATGTAATCAAGTTAAGCTGAGGTCATCCTGGACAGGGACAGGGAGAGGGTGCTAAATCCAATGAGTGGTGTCCTTCTAAGAGTACATGTGAAGAGGCAGAGAGGCCACAAGGAAGAACTCCATGTGAAGACCAAGGCAGAGATCGGAGCGATGCAGTTGCAACCCAAGGAAGGCTTGCAGGATTGCTGGGAGTCACCAGAAACTAGGGCAAGGAAGGCTCCTTTCCTAGGGTCTTCAGAGGGAGCATCTTGGGCATCCATGAATCAGAATTGTGAGTAAACAAATTTCTATTGTTTTAGGTCACCAAATTTGTGGTTATTGTTATTGTAGCCCTAGAAAACTACTACATAGTATGTATGAAGTTGAGCTCTATCTATTACTAAGCAGCCCCTTTTCAGGAGGACTAGAGGTCTTTTACATTCTTGGACTGTTTTATACTGTTTTATTCTTTACTGACTACCACTTTAGAAAAGAGAGAAATAGGGTGTTCTCAGAGAGAATAATAATAGTAATTGTAATAATTATAATAATAATAAATTTATAATAATTATAAAAATAATTGTAATAAATAATTATTAATAGCTATTTATTTTAACTCTAATCTTATTTGCATCTATTATCTATTATTATTCCAATAATAGCTACAAATAGCTCAGAGGGACTCATGGGCATACACATCCTTTTAGGTTGGGTTTTCTTAGAAGCAGACACTGAGATAAGGATTTGTGTGAAAGTAGTTTCTTTGGAGATAATCCAAGGGAGGGTTGAGAAGGGAATGGAGGCATGAGATAAGCAAGAGAAGGAAACAAATATGGAGCAAGTCAGTCAGTTTACCACTGGGATGCGATCATATTAGCAAGCTCTGGAGTACAATGTAGAACCCCCCTCAGAATCACCCACTGGAGAAGGGGAGTTGGAGGATAAACACCTGTATTTTTGCCACAGATGCTCCTTTATTTGCTTTAAGAATTTTGTTCTTGTCTATGTCCTTAAAGGGTATGGGTTGTATTCTTAGAGTTTGCTTTTTACCTCTGTGAGATTCACTTCTTAATCCTCACAGTTGAGTTCCAAAATCAGAATGGGAAGGACTTTTTTGGGATAAAAACAAATAAAATTGAATGTATTCTTCAGCTTTTGCCATGATAATGCTGGAACCATCTAGCCTGTCACCTTTTCTGCGTCATTCTGGAGGGAACTTTCCTCCTAGGTTTGCCTCTTCATTATCTGCAGTTCAGAATGCCCAGAAGAGAGTAAATCCTCAAAAGTCAGCTTTGAGGTCGAAGTTCAACATGCCGTGAATCTGCCTGGAACATTGTAGTGTAATGCCTTTGAAGGTTTGAATTTGTAAACAACTGTCTAGCTGTGGAAGCTAGTTGATCTTTTTAAAAATAAAATTTTCAGCCTTATTCTTAGTTGTTGAGTCAGAATAGGTGCTTTAGGAATGTTTTAAGCTCTGGGTTTGATTTGGCAAGAAGAGTATTTTTGAAGTTAGTAAAAATTATGTCATTTTCTCTCTCACTACAGAAGTGATGAACAAGACCAGAGATTACCTTTTTTTTGGGGTGGGGTGGGGGTGGTATTTACACAGAAAGACTTGCCCTATAGGAACATGCTGTCCCCAACCCAGAGGGCCTTTTGGGTATTACAAATTTTGCAAAAACTTCAAGCATGCAGGAGAGGGAAGTTTTCTATCACCTTCAACAGTAGTAAGTGGCACTGGAACACCTGTCAAATGAACCTGGCTTTCCTTCCAGCAGCAGCAGCAGCAGCGTCGAAACTTTCAAGGTGTGATGAATTATTATCCACCATCTGTTTTACAAAATGTTAATTCTTCTTGAACCAAAATTACAATCCAGCAAATGAGCTCTTAGCAAAGAAACAAGTCATCATTCATATGCAGCTATAGAGAGACCTTGAGCCGGAAATCATTAGCACAAATGCTTTGCCAGAAACAGTGGAATCTTATTAAAGACCAGAGAAAATGGGCAATTAAATAAGGAGACACAAAATCAGCAGTCAGTGATGGAAAGAAGGGAAACTAGTAGCTCCAGAGGTTAAACTAGAGGATGTTATTCTGCTTTATCCTTTAGAAAACAATTTCTGACCGTTTATAAAATTTTTCATGTGGTATTTGTCCAGGGTTGCTGTGCAAGTGTGCCCCAGAGTTGTAAAATGTAGTTGTGCTGGGTTTTTCTATTCTATGACTGTAGTAAGATTATTGTGTAGAGAACTTGTACCTAAAATCCATTCTTTATTTATATGTGATATGCAACTGCACTTGAGATGAATAGCATACTTGGGGGATATTTTATTTAAATAAATACATATCTATAATATAATTCATAAATATATATTACTTTTTAGGAATTGTACAAAAGTGTTAGTTATTGATATTGACTAAGTCTACTTTTCCTTATGAATTATGGATTAATCTATAGCTATATAAATAATATATACAGAGATCAACAGTAATACATTTTATATTAAACCATAGATAATAGGTGATTTTTAATATAATGTGATTCACAAAATTCATTTGCAAATAAAATTTTATTATCAAATATCATTTGCTGATGTCTTTTAAAGTTGTAGATTTTTCAAAGTATAGATATTTTCAGTGTAGATGATTCAAGTATCTTGAATTTATTATCTAAATTGCTAAATATAATATGCAGTGTATTTTGTAATTTTCCTTCAGCTATTTATTTGGCTATAAATCTTTGGTGTCTTAAGTAAAACATATTTTTCCTCTCAAATTTTCCTGAACTCTGCATACCTCTCTTCTGTTATGGATATATAACAGACATAAAAAGAAATAAAGTGAAAGTCATCTAGAGACTGAATTGTTTAATCATTGCTGAAATTTAAGATTGTTGCTGCTGCTCCTGTTTGGTCGCTAAGTCATATCTGACTCTTTGCAACCCCATGGACTGTAGTCTTCTGTTCTTGGGATTTCCCAGGCAAGAATATTGGAGTGGGTTGCCATTTCCTTCTCCACGGGATTTTCCTGACCCAGGGATCAAATCTGCGTCTCGTGCACTGGCAGGCAGATTCTTTACCACTGAGCCACAGGTTCTGAAAATTGGGGGAATGTAGTAAGTTTGAGGTAAAGAACTAAAGAGGGTATACTGGAAAATATAGGAGTGGGTCTCAAGTATGATTCTGAGATCCCTGATAAATGCATACGTACATCTAATCCTCTGTATACTCCATGTCTATGTTTATGTTTGGTCTTTATATCCCTATATATAGCTATCTATATCTACACATTTACAGTAATTCAAACAAGAGATAGCTCATCTAATGGACTATAAATTATATTTTACATATCTAAAAGTTTTAAAAGTCATGAATTCAGTACAATTAATTCCAATTTCTTTGTTCTTTGGATGTCTATCTGAGATGATATTTGCTGATATTACTGTTTATTTTGGTGATAAACGACGAGAATTAGATCTTCCTGGGAAGAATTCTCCTCATACTCTTGGGTCTCCAGGTTTTTAGATTTCTTTTGTTCTACTCTGATCTTGAAGTTGTGAGATTGTTTGTTGAGAAGGCTAACATCCTTTGGGCGCATTTGAATGGCACTGAAGCGTCCATTTGGTCAAGGCTATGGTTTTTCCAGGGGTCATGTATGGATGTGAGAGTTGGACTGTGAAGAGAGCTGAACGCCAAAAAATTGATGCTTTTGAACTGTGGTGTTGGAGAAGACTCTTGAGAGTCCCTTGGACTGCTAGGAGATCCAACCAGTCCATCCTAAAGGAGATCAGTTCTGGGTGTTCATTGCAAGGTCTGATGCTGAAGCTGAAACTCCAGTACTTTGGCCACCTCATGAGAAGAGTTGACTCATTGGAAAAGACCCTGATGCTGGGAGGGATTGGGGGCAGGAGGAGAAGGGGACAGCAGAGGATGAGATGGCTGGATGGCATCACCAACTTGAGGGGCATGAGTTTGAGTAAACTCCGGGAGTTGGTGATGGACAGGGAGGCCTGGCATGCTGCAATTCATGGGGTCGCAAAGAGTCGGACAGGACTGAGCAAAGAGTCGGACAGGACTGAGCCACTGAACTGAACTGAACTGAAGCTCCTAGAGTATCTTTTTTTAAAAAAAAAAAATATAACATTGTGTGTTTGTTTGCTGGTCACATTATATCAATAACATACAATTTAGTTACAGGACATTTGGGGGAAGTAAAAAATGTAAAGGAAGAAAATGAGTCATTCATAATCCCTATCATCCAAAAACAGCCACTATTAACATTTTGGTGCATATCCTTCCAAATATATAGTTTAAGAATTTTCAGACATCATAATTCTAAAGGTGTGAATATGGTTACCACAGCAGTAATTATCGTAAACTTCACTGGCTTGAGCTCCCTCCAGCATATGTAAGAGTCTGAGCCCTCTTCAATACTGCACCATGCTATTTTGGGCTGGCTAGGAGACACTCTTATGGCCTCATTACAAGCATGTCATTCACACTCCCATCACCTGCAAAACCACTCGGATGACAGCTCTTCAGTTGCCTTGAGGTCATGGCCTGGTCTTTCTGGTGATCAGCCCCCATCCAAGAGTCCACAGAGAGTCACTTTAGAACAAAAATCATTTCTATTACCAAGGAAATTCCAAGGGATTCAGGAGCTTGAAGTCAGGCACTTCCATCACTCAGGAAGTTATAACAGCCTTAGGAGCACTGTCTCAGGAACAAGGGCAGAAACTGACATATATATTTACTGTCATTCCACATTTATTCACACTGGTTTGACCTATTCAGAAAAGAAAACAACAGGTCTGCACTACCTATGAAGTTCTGAGTATACCGGTCCTGCCCAGTCCTATTTATTTGCACACTTCAACTATCCCCCTGTGGTCCTGTATTTCCTGTTCAGTAGCCTTCCCAAATCATGCCCTGGTTTTTTGCCAAGATGGCATTTGAGACTGTCCCTTGATTTCTGTTTACTTCATCTACATTTGTATCTTTTAATTTTAGTGGTAGCATGGGAAAGGCTTCCATTGTCTGGTTTCAGCCTCACTGAACTCTATTCATTTTACTAGCCTCCATTCAGTCTAAGAGCCCAAGACCGCAAATGCTTTGTGGTCTCCTCCTTTTTTATTGCATTGTTTCCCCCTAAAATCTTGCCAACTGTGGAAAACTATTGTATTTTTACTAACTAACTTGGTATCCATCCTTTAACATTATACAGTTCTCTTCTGATTCATGTTACTCAGACAAAATAAAAAAAGAATGTTCACTGAGTGATTTGTTTTGAAAATCTCTTTGCTCCTTCTTATAAAATTGTATCAAATCATTGAAATCTCATTCAAAGGTCCTGCTTTACTGTATATATTGAATAGTTTATGTAATAGATTCTTCTGCATCGTCATTTCTAAGATATAAAGTAAGAATTATAATCATGAAACATCTCATAGGGCTGTTATCAGCCTAAATGGGCTTACAGTATTACCTGGCACATACTAGAAGTGCTCAATAATATCATTTAAATAACCATTACTATTATTATTGCTATACTGTCTTTTTTTGAGAGTGGCTTTATATTTCAGTGTGAATACACTGGGCTTACTAGTGGGAGGAGGCTAGAACCCTTCAAGTAGAATCTATAGGATGTCAAAAGTAAACGACTGTCTTTTGTAATAACAAGGAGTTTAGATGGAAAATTTTATCTGCTTCAGTATATTCTGCACAGTGCTGGTTAGTGTTTTCATGATGTTGAGCTCTCCTGTATCCTCACTGTTGTGTATTTGTGTGCCCTTATGGAGGCTAGATCTCTTTGAGTTACAGTTGGTGTTCAGTTTTGTTAGTGGTAAGAGGGACATTTAAAAATCCTTTCTGAGAGTCATTGGGAATGGATTCCCCATTGTGTGGCATCATAAAATTTCCTATTGTTAAAAGATAAATTGAGCCATATTAAAACATTTTAAGAGTTTATTTAAGCAAAAACTGATTAGAATCGAGCAGCATCCAATCTGGCGGATAGACAGGACCTCTGAGGAACTGTACGAAATGAAAGGCTTTTATAGGGCGAAGGGAGCAGGCACAAGGAAGTTATACTAGGCCATAAAGCAGGTTGGTTATTGCAAGTTTACTTTCCTTTAGGGGATGGCAAGGGTCTATCAGGCAGATTACTAGTGCTGATCAGGTGATTCCTGAGTGGTTTGTTTATGATTCCATTTCTGGTAGAGCCAAAACTGTAATTAACATAAGTCTCAGTTTACGATGTTGGAGCTTAGCATAAGTGGTTCCATTTTGGGCCCGTTGTTTTGTTTTTAACACTATGTAACACCATTAAACCTGAGATCTGCAGCTGATGAGCCCTACTGTCTTTATGTTCAGTATCTTTTGTTTTCTGAAAGCACTGCATAATAAAAATATATTTTCACCAGATTAGGAGGCTGTTACCAACTGTGCAGCTGGCAGGAGGCAAAAGAACAAGCCTAGAAGTCAACCATCCAGAGTTGCATTTCACTTATGAGGAAGCCATAAAATGAAGCAAGGGATGCAGTGTGCATACAGTTATGAGAAAGACATAGAGACAATTCCATGTGTCCTCAGTAAGGGATTACAGGTCCTCTGCTCCTCCCAAAAGAGAGCTCCTCAAGGACAGGAGACCTGACATAAGTATCTTCATAGCTTTGTACCTGTCTAATTGTAATCAGATTCTTCCCATTGACCTGAATCTGTGGCAAGGCACTTACTTGGCCTTCTCAAATTCCCATCAGAGCCTGAGGAGTAGGCAGTGATAGACTCAGTTAAAGAGCGAGATTAGAGGAGCTCTGGGTGGTTAAACAGAGTGGCAGAATGGGAATCCAGGTTCAGGTCTGCTGACCCAACAAGACCTTGATGGGCAGGTGGCACGGTCCTTGAGCTGGGCTGCCTGACTTGGTCAGATCCTGACTTGGTCACTCACTAGCTGTGTGAATTTAGGCCAATCACGTAATCTCTCTGCTTCTCCATTCCCAAGATATAAAATGGGGATGATAAATATACTAACCTCATAGCAGTGTTATCAGCTATAGTTTATAGTATTACCTAGCACATACTAAGTATTCAAGAAATATCAGCTGAAATAACTACTACTACTACTATATACCATTCTCTAAGTGGATTTTATATTTTAGTGTGAGGGCACTGGAC
The DNA here is from genome assembly GCF_019320065.1 of Cervus canadensis. Lineage (NCBI taxonomy): Eukaryota > Metazoa > Chordata > Mammalia > Artiodactyla > Cervidae > Cervus > Cervus canadensis. The sequence goes on along the minus strand of NC_057402.1, from coordinate 20,942,853 downwards.
TCAATAGGGAGCTAGAACTTTGAAAACAGAATCTGCAGGGTGTGAAATATAACATTACTGCTTGAGCTCCTTTAGTATCTCTTAGTATCTTTCTTGCCATTACATTTGGATTTCTGGCTCAGTTTGAGTCATTCCCTAAAAAGAGACAGAATGTACTAAAATTCTACCTGGATAACAGTTTCAACACTAAATAGTATGTCTGTCCATAGGAAGTCATACAAAGTCAAGGAAAATTTCATCTTAAGAGTAGAACTGATCCCACAAAGGAAAAGCATAGCAGTGACATGTATTTGCAAACTTTTGGAAGGGGTTCCATTTCCCAAGATAAATATATAATTCTGAATATTTTAATTCATCCAGATTTTCATTTTATAAAATACTGAATAAATTAGTATTTTCTAGGCATAGAAGCTCATGGAATCAAGTATTTCTAATTTAATTTCCTTTCTTTAAATAGCTGTTGGATAAATATTAAAATGAAGATATTCTTTTCTTTTAAGCAAGGAAGGGATTTATATTTATTGCATTTCTTCCTTGACCAGATTAAGGGCAAGATTTTGTCCTTCCAGTTCACTACTCAGTGGTGAATCTAGAGACATATGGTATTAATGATCTCTTTTAGGGTTTACAACTGTTCTGTGGGTGTGCTTGGGTATTAAGAGAATGTGGGGGCAGTGGGAGAGGTTGCTGTTTTTCATATTTTGTCTCTTTCATTAGAAAAACATTTTTAGAAGTACACAGATATTTTGTACTTTTCAAAGACATAAAAAGTAATCTTCATATCCAGAAAAAGTACATTTGGGAAAAATACATAACCAGCTATGACTTTTTGAAATGAATTTTAGAAATTGCCTTGTGCATTCAGGTTTCTTACACTGTAAAGTTACCCTTTCTCCCCCACCCCCCTTTCTGTATACTGTGGAAAAGAAAGGAAAGAGATCACTATTGGCAGCTCGTACTTAAGGGGTGGGCTATTAGGCTCCACTTCCTTGACTGGTGCATATCTGCACATATTATTTGGAATTCTGCTGGGAAAAGGTGTCTGTACTCCCCAAATTATTTTTTTATTCAGTCACTTACATCATCAGGGATTCATGTGTGCTCATGCATATTTATATTTTGAGTTATAAACTAATAGTACTTTATTAATTTGGTTGCTCAAATTTTTCCAGGTTTGTTGCTCAAAGTTCTATTGGGAACCCTTTTATTTGGCTCCTAGATCCCTTTGACATACCTACATCATTGTTATTTATTATTACTCTTTTCTTCTGTAAAGCATTTCCTTACTTGCTGAGAGTATAAGATATTCCAGGCTGATTTTGTATATTTCCTGCCCCATCCTAGAATCAGCCATTTCTTCCAGGGGCCCTGTTGCTTTTTTTTTTTTTTTCTGGAAGGACAATGTTAAAAGCAATATCTGGGCACTGAATGTGCTCCCCAAGGAGCAGTTGGCTCTCACAGCTGAAGAACAGGAGATTAATGTCTGTATTCTAATCTATATATATACACCTATCAGAAAATAACTGTGTATGTAACCAACTGTATCTATATGATAAAATTGATCTAATGAGTTCATACTGGTGTTTCAAACTCTATTATTTCATAGATCATTCTAGTTTTCTCCCCTTGTTTATCTCTAAGGTTCCACTTCCCACTTCTGTCATCTGTTTACTTAATTTTTCACTTCTGGCATTCACATACTGTGCTTTCAGAACTGTTAACCCATACTCCAATGGGATGTACAGTTTCTATGGCCTTTAAGCCTTACGGACTCCATTCATTTCCAGAATTACTTAGGTTGCCACTTTATTCCCCTACTCACATTGCTTCATGTAATGAAGTTACTTCATATATTTGTAAAACATGTAGATTCTTTTGCCACATCCTTCATTCTCTGTTGGATCCTACTACCTCCTAAATTGATTTTTAAACAATTTTACATACATTGAAGTTTGCTCTTTGTGCTATAAAGTTCTATGTTGTTGTTTAGTTGCTAAGTTGTGTCCTGCTCTTTTGGGACCCCATGGACTGTAGCCTTCCAGACTCCTCTGTCCTTGGGATTTTCCAGGCAAGAACACTGGAGTGGGTGGCCATTTCCTTCTCCAGAGGATCTTCTCAACCCAGTGTTTGAACCTGCATCTGCTGCATTGGCAGATGGATTCTTCACCTCTGAGCCACCAGGGAAGCCCTTATAAAGTTCTATGGTTTTTGCCAAATGCTTTATGTTTTGCGTTCACCATTACAGTATTACACAAAATAGTTCTACCACCCTAAAAAGTAACCCTATTCAATCACCTCCTCCCTCTGAGTCCTTGGCCACTCATACACTTACCATTTTTATAATTTTATCTTCTTCAGATTACGCCAAAGCCTTGGATTGTGTAGGTCACAACAAACTGTGGAAAATTCTTCACGAGATGGAAATACTGGACCACCTTACCTGCCTCCTGAGAAATCCATGTGCAGGTCAAGAAGCAACAATTAGAACTGAACATGGAACAGCAGACTGGTTTCAAATCAGGAAACGAGTGCATCAAGGCTGTATATTGTCACCCTGCTTATTTAACATCATGCAAAATGTCAGGCTGGATGAAGTACAAGCCAAAATCAAGATTTCTGGGAGAAATGTCAGTAATCTCAGATACGCAGATGATACCACCCTTATGGCTCAAAGTGTAAAGGAACTAAAGAGCCTCTTGATGAAAGTGAAAGAGGATAGTGAAAAAGTTGGCTTTTTCAAAATTCAAAAAACTAAGATCGTGGCATCCAGTCCCATCACTCCATGGCAAATAGATGGAGAAAGTGGAAACAGTGACGGACTTTATTTTCTGGGGCTCCAAAATCACTGCAGATGGTGACTGCAGCCATGAAATTAAAAGAGGTTTGCTCCTTGGAAGAAAAGCTGTGACCAACCCAGATAGCATATTAAAAAGCAAAGACATTTCTTTGGTGACAAAGGTCCATCTAGTCAAAGCTATGATTTTTACAGTAGTCATGTATGGACATGAGAGTTGGACTGTAAAGAAAGCTGAGTGCCAAAGAATTGATGCTTTTGAACTGTGGTGTTGGAGAAGACTCTTGAGAGTCCTTTGGACTGCAAGGAGGTCCAACCAGTCAATCCTAAAGGAAATCAGTCCTGAATATTCATTGGAAAGACTGATGCTGAAACTAAAACTCCAATACTTTGGCCACCTGATGCGAAGAACTGACTCACTGGAAAAGACTCTGATGCTGGGAAAGATTGAAGGCAGGAGGAGAAGGGGATGACAGAGGATGAGATGGTTGGATGTCATCACTGACTCGATGGGAATGAGTTTGAGCAAACTCCAGGAGTTGGTGATGGACAGGGAAGCCTGGCATGCTGCAATTCATGGGGTCGCAAAGAGTCAGACATGACTGAGCGACTGAACTGAACCTTCTTCAGGCTGTCATACAGTTGGAATCATACAGTATATAGCTTTTTCAGATTGATATTTATATGCATCAGTATGCATTGAAGATTCATCTATGTCTCTTTGTGGCTTGATTCAGTTCAGTTCAGTTCAGATATGCAGATGACACCACCCTTATGGCAGAAAGAACTAAAGAGCCTCTTGATGAAAGTGGAAGAGGAGAGTGAAAAATTTGGCTTAAAACTCAACATTCAGAAAACTAAGATCATGGCATCTAGACCCATCACTTCATGGGAAATAGATGGGGAAACAGTGGAAACAGTGACTGACTTTATTTTTCTGGGCTCCAAAATCACTGCAGATGGTGATTGCAGCCATGAAATTAAAAGACACTTACTCCTTAGAAGGAAAGTTATGACCAACCTAGACAGCATCTTAAAAAGCAGACATTACTTTGTCAACAAAGGTCCGTCTAGTCAAGGCTATGGTTTTTCCAGTGGTCATGTATGGATGTGAGAGTTGGACTATAAAGAAAGCTGAGTGTCGAAGAATTGATGCTTTTGAACTGTGGTGTTGGAGAAGACTCTTGAGAGTCCCTTGGACTGCACAGGGAGAGTCCAAATCCCAGTCGCATCCTAAAGGAGATAAGTCCCTGGTGTTCATTGGAAGGACTGATGTGAAGCTTGAAACTTCCAATACGTTTGAATATTTCTCCTGGCAAATGCTGAGTCCAATATTGTGCTTCCTCTCCAGCCCAGCGTTTCTCATGGATGTACTCTGCATATAAGTTTAAATAGTACAGGGTGAAATATACACGCCTTGATGTACTCGCCTTTTTCTATTTGAACCAGTTCTGTTCCAACGTCAGTCTAAACTGTTGCTTCTGACCTTGCGAACAGGTTTCTCCAGAGGTAGCCCAGTGTCTGGTGTTCCCATGTTTTTCAAATTGTTCCACAGTTTGATGTGATCGCACACAGTCCAGAGCTGTTGCATAGTCAATAAAGTAGAATATGATTTTTTTCTGAAAGACTTTCTCTGCTTTTTCGATGATCCAACGGTATGTTGGCAATTTGATCTCTGATCCTCTGCCTTTCTTTGCTTCTTTCTTTTTTTTTTTGCCTCTGTCCTTTTCTAAAACTAGATTGAACATCTGGAACTTCATAGTTCACGTATTGCTGAAGCCTGGCTTGGAGAATTTTAAGCATCACTTTACTAGCGTGTGAAATGAGTGACTTGATAGCTCTTTTCTTTTCATTATTGAATAATGTTCCATTTGATGTATACCAGTTTGTTTATCTATGCTAATAGAAGGCATCTTGGTTGCTTCCAGTTCTTTTTGATTATGAATAAAGATACTATAAACTTTCATATGCACTTGTTGCATGGACATAAACTGACTCATTGGAAAAGACCCTGATACTGGGAAAGATTGAGGACAGGAGGAGAACAGGGTGACAGAGGATGAGATGGTTGGGTGGCATCTTTGACTCAATGGACATGAGTTTAAACTCTGGGAGATAGTGAAGGACAGGGAAGCCTGGCATGCTGCAGTCCATGGGGTTGCAAAGTGTCAGACACACCTTAGCAACTGAAAGGTAACAATGCTTTCAAATCAGGAAATGCTTATAAGTGAGGTTGCTGAATTGCTTGGTAGGGCTACATTTAGTTTTGTGAGAAACTGAACTCTCTGCCAACTGTCTTTCAAAGTGGCTGTACCATTTTTCATTCCCCTAAACAATGAATGAGAGTTCGTGTCGCTCCATACCTCACCAGTCCTTGGTATTGTCAGGTTTTGGTTTTATTTACTCTAATACATATTTAGTGGTATCATATTGTCATTTTAATTTGAATTTGCCTGATGATGAATGATGTTGAGAATCTTTTCATGCACTTATTTGCTGTCTGTGTATTTTCTTTGGGGCATTGTTCAGACCTTTTTCCTATTTTTTTGATTGAGGGGTTTGCTTTTTTGTTGGCTTTTAAGACATCTATGTATATTTTGGACACAAATCCTTAATCAAATGCATGTTTTGCAAATATCTTTTTCCTTATTTGTGGTTTTTCTTTTCATTCACTTAAGAGTGTCTTCACCAAAGGATACAATTTTTAATTTTAATATAGCCCATTTTATCAGCTTTTTTTTTTTTTTATTAGTTGGAGGCTAATTACTTCACAACATTTCAGTGGGTTTTGTCATACATTGATATGAATCAGCCATAGATTTACAC